>NC_081386.1:22034635-22327135 GCF_030684315.1 Stegostoma tigrinum | reverse complement strand
GGGGGGGGGGAGAGAGGGGGGGGAGAGAGGGGGGGGAGGAGGGAGAGAATCCAGCCAGATCCTAAGGGATAATGTTGAATGTCTGAACAATTTTCTCTCATATCAACATTCTTAAATTGTTAATATCTGTCAAGTTTTTAACAAGTGTCAAATTATTACTGACATAACAATACAACATTAGCTTTTTGCATCATGCAGGTACACACATACACATACAGGCAAAATGCAGGAGTGTAGTGCAGATCTGTGGAGTTAAACATTTTTCCATCTTGCACTTATGGCTCCATGGCTTAACGTACAAATGAAAAAATAAAATACTAATACTACTTCAAACAGGCAAATTGAAGAAGATGATGAAATATGCCATTTTCCCATCTTTTAAAAAAGGTGTGCTCTGTAAAGGTTAGTATTCAGACCATAAACTACAGATATATTGCTTCAACTTAATGCGGTGAATTGATTATGAACTTTTATTGGCTAACACAAAGGACTATGTTTGGAGTTTAGCACATGCCGCAAACTTTGAGAAAGCTACCAATGCTCCAAATATGCCTTAGATACAGGGAAACAAACAAGGACAAGTTTTACTCAAATCAAGCTTTCGATGAGTGTCACTTTTTAAGAAAAAGTCATGTCAAATTAAAACTTTTTGGGAGGTAGAGGATGGTAAAAATACAGATCAGACCACATTAGAAACTCGAAGAAAGTTATAAACATGTGGAAATCAATGAAGTATTTCATCAAGGATTTTCAATAAAGTCTGAGCTGTTCAATTATGTTCTGAATTTGTCCAATTTTTACTTAATGAACACAGATCTTTTCAAATGTTGTACATTATATTTATTGTCCTTTCAAAAAGGTTTTAGAAGAAACATCAATTTGAAACAAGTTATAAATTTGTATGATCACCCGTGTCCATTTTTAGACCACCAAGGATATCCATGTGGTAGGATACAGAATTTAGTAATAATTGAACTGTTTTCAGTTTCAAACAAAAAAAGGGCACAGGTGAGAAGATTGAGTCAACTTACTTGTAAATCTGTACTCATCCTCTCGTCTTCGGATTTCTAACTCTACAGAGAAAGGTTAGAAATATTAAAGAACAAACAGACTAAAAGCAGCAATATGCATAGATGAACTTTCAAGGTGCATATTTAATGCACGAATACGTGTTACTTAATCCCACTGGTCTATAAATCTTTAATACACAGAACAGATCCATACTGGAGGAGCATAATTGTACAATGATCCCTTATGTGATGTGAGTCTCTTTTAGCCACACACCACCTTACAACAGGATGTTACAATAACTCATTAGTTAAAATGTAGAGATTTTTAGGGAGGCGCAGGTAGGACAGATCAAACAACACTTTCTATTGGAGTATAGTAGAGGTGGAAAATTTTACAAGATATTTTATGTATTGCAGGCTACTTATAGGCAGTGTCTCAAAACTGAAAACTTCAGTGTGAAAGGGAGAAGATTTTGCATCATGCCAATTTTCGATTCAGGTCAAGGGTTGCAAGGAACATAAGGGTTGCAAGGAGAAGAGAGAGAAGACCAACATGTAAAACTGATAACTAGCCCACACATTGCATTGCATCAATGCAAGCACCTCGGTGAATAAGCTGTTAAGTTATTTTAGTTATTCAAGAGAAAGTTCAAGCTTGGCAGTTTGGATAAGTTCCTGCATTTTGGATATCTTTGACAGATGCATATACTTTCACAAAAAAGAAGTCTTCAAGAGACCTGAACAAACTGTTTGTTTCTTTCATCATTATAACAAATGTCACATTTAGGCAGTTATGTACAAGCAAACTATTGCCAGGTTAAACATTTTAAATATTCACTTTAGTTGTGTGTATCATGAGCTTCATTTTAATTCATTTTTCTTTGGTTTAAAGCTAAAGGTTACACTATAAAAGATTACAACAGAAGGCAGCTGTTTGGCTCCTCAAGCCTGCTTTGCCATTCAATAGGATCACCGCTGATCAGACATACCTCCTGTTCACTTTGTGCCTGTTTCCCATAAATTTTGCTTTCCAAATGGATCAAGAATTTTCAACATTCGGTATCTACAAGGACTTTATCCGCACAGCTCTCTGGCAAGCAGCTTCAAACCCTTAGGAGACATTCCTCCAATCTCAGTCTTAAATTGTCGTTGTTTTAATTCTGCAACCGTATCTCCACCCCAGACTCTCATAAGGGAAACAGCCTCACAGCATTTACTCTTTCAAGCCCCTTCAGGATTCTACATGCTCTATTAAGATTACCTCACATTCTGCTGAACTCTAATGAGTAGAGTCTCAAAACTGTTTAGCCTTACGTTGTAAGATGATCACTCCACACCTGGGATTTCCTAATGAACTGACTCCAATGAAATAATATATCTTTCCTTAGATGAGGACTAAAAATCACTCAGTACTCTAGATGTGGCCTCACCAGCATCTTCTACAGTGGCAGTAAAACTTCCCTGCTCTTGTATTCGAACTCCCTTGGAATAAGGGCCAATATTCCATTAGCTTTCCTGATTAGCTGCTGTACCTGTGTGCAAGCTTTCTGTGTTTTGTGCCACCAATCTCTTACGTTACAACTTGAGTTTTTCTCCACTTAATATTCTGTTCTTTTGTTCTCTTTCAAAATCAAGAATTTCACATTTTCCCAAAATGTACACCATTTGCCATCCAACAACTTAACCTCAACCTTAACATCAATATCTCTCTAAACAGTTTGTACTCCTCTCACACTTGCCTTTCCACTTATTTTTGAGTCATCTGCAAATCTGGCCATAGTACATTTTCTTCTCTCCTCCAAGTCATTACATACATTGTAAAAAGTTGTGATCCCTGCAGTGATCCCTATGGAATCCCACTGGTCACAGGTCAATAACCCTATTCATTTATGCTTCAATCACTGTTTCCTGTCCATAAGCCAATTCTTTATCCATGCCAATATACAACTTCAAATACCATGGGCGCTTCTGACTTAACCTTTTGTGAAGTACCTTGTTGAATGCCTTTAGGAAGTTCAAACACAACACATTTTCTAGTTTCCCCTCTATCCACTGAGGCTGCCTTGAAAAATTTTACAGAATTAGCCATATATTATTTCCTTTTCATGAAGTTACACTGACTCTTCTTAGATTCTAAGGACAAGTGGAAACGGCCGAGTGGGTGAGTACGAACAGTGGCTGTCCATACCATTATTGCTTATATTTTGTCGTCTTTATTTTGTGGCTTATAGTTTGTAAAGGCTATATTCTGTTTTAATGAGTTCAAAGGAAGAAAGGTCCTAAATGTAATTGAAAGTTCAGTAGCTTCTAATTCAATCACTTGAAATAACTCCTACAAAATTGGAATTTAAGGTCTCTGGTGCAAAAAATGAAAAGGAAAATAGTGTTATTTTAGTGCAGAATGGACATTTTATTTCTATACTCAATCACAAATTTCCATACAATACTAAAATGATGGAATAAACCTACAAATTGACACTTGGACAAATTTAGTCAATGAAATACAATATGGACATACTGGAAAGGAAAATGGACATTACAAGCAAGCAATGCATGACACATAAGCCAAACCACAAGGTAGCAACAGACAAAGCAAATGGAACAATAACTTACGCTGACAATTTACTTGATTACAAGTCAGAGATGATATCATAAAGCTAGGCTCAGAAAAAAGTGGACACTGGAGACACCCAAATGACAGGCAGAAAATGGGCAACATTGCCTCGAAGGCAAAGATAAATAAGTGGCATTTTTTATCTGGACCTGAAACATGTGATAGGCTTTTTTTTGTCTATCCTGGACGCAAACTTTATAGAGTGGTTGCCATCACAGGTGGTGCAAGGATATAATCATAAAGCAACAAGCAACCTCCCATCATTGGGAGCTTTGCTCCTTTCAACCCACATTTAAAAGGTCAAAATGCAGTTCTTAATTTCTCCTCCACTTATTCCACACATATTCATATCTTTCAATGCCCGAACAACATGTGATAGCTTATGTTTAATTTTTACCATATTAGTTGGAAAAACACACTGCAGTGTGGGCAATGGCTCTGAGCTTATATTTCGCAAAATAAACAGCACAAGTCACTGGTTGGAGCACAAACTAGATGGAAATTTGAAATACAGGACCAACGGACATTCTTCAGCATGAAGCCTATTCCAAGAATTCTGTTACAGGAAAGGATAGTTTGCCACATTTAAATCTTCTGCATTCAAGGGAAAAATACCAAGGAAATGACAGTCAGTAATTTCACAGATAGGAGAACATTCACTACTAGCAATACATGCAGCTATCTTGACCCGAGAGTAAAACTAAGTCTTTTTCTCTTTTGGATTTCATAGGGTATGGGCATCCTTGGCAGGACCGAGATGTTTTTCCTAATCCCTGAATTTTCTTGAACAGAGTAGCTAGCATAGGCCATTTCAGAAGTCAGTTAAGAGTCAACAACATGGCTGTTGGTCTGGAGTAACATGTATGTCAGACCATGCAAAAACAGCAAGTTTTTTTTTCCCCCAAGAAAGGACATTAGCTAATAGGCAAGTTATTACAACAATCATTACAGGTGGAAGCAGGAATTTTACAGTTTACAATTTTAAGCAATGGACATTCCACTGATAAGGCAGTTGGGTCTTAAAGTACAAAAGCAGCAACTTTCCTTCAATTACAGTTTTGTAGACTCTAATACTATTGCAACTATTCAAAGCCAATACTGCAGTTGAGCATTCACTGCTTAAATTTCCAAAAATATGCCTCAAAATAATACATTCAGGTTATGCGCTGATAAACATAAGTTAATATTGTCCGTAATGTTCAGCACATTGTCCATTTATAAATACCACAAATGCATATGCTAAAATAGGTTGACAGAATTCTCTGAACTGTGTTGCAAACCTGATAACATGCATTATATAATATATTTGACGGGAATGAGTTGGCAACAGAAACTACCTTAGAAACTCTGATGCAAAACCAACAACCAAGAGAACACAACACACACTGTACCATAGGATGCATTACAGCCTTAATGAGTGATTAGATGACGAATAAAATACTCAAGATCTGTTAAGCATCAAAATGTACCCATCAGAAACATCACGTAACAGATTTTTACCATGCTTACAGCATAGTAAACCAGTGATAATGGGAACTGCAGATGCTGGAGAATCCAAGATAATAAAATGTGAGGCTGGATGAACACAGCAGGCCCAGCAGCATCTCAGGAGCACAAAAGCTGACGTTTCGGGCCTAGACCCTTCATCAGAGAGGGGGATGAGTGTGAGGGTTCGGGAATAAATAGGGAGAGAGGGAGAGGCGGACCGAAGATGGAGAGAAAAGAAGATAGGTGGGGAGGAGAGTATAGGTGGGGAGGTAGGGAGGGGATAGGTCAGTCTAGGGAAGACGGACAGGTCAAGGAGGTGGGATGAGGTTAGTAGGTAGGAGATGGAGGTGCAGCTTGGGGTGGGAGGATGGGATGGGTGAGAGGAAGAACAGGTTAGGGGGCAGAGACAGGTTGGACTGGTTTTGGGATGCAGTGGGTGGTGGGGGGGGAAGAGCTGGGCTGGTTGTGTGGTGCAGTGGGGGGAGGGGGCAAACTGGGCTGGTTTTGGGATGCGGTGGGGGAAGGGGAGATTTTGAAGCTGGTGAAGTCCACATTGATACCATTGGGCTGCAGGGTTCCCAAGCGGAATATGAGTTGCTGTTCCTGCAACCTTTGGGTGGCATCATTGTGGCACTGCAGGAGGCCCATGATGAACATGTCATCTGAAGAATGGGAGGGGGAGTGGAAATGGTTTGCGACTGGGAGGTGCAGTTGTTTATTGCGAACCGAGCGGAGGTGTTCTGCAAAGCTGTCCCCAAGCCTCCGCTTGGTTTCCCCAATGTAGAGGGAGCCACACCGGGTACAGTGGATGCAGTATACCACATTAAGCAGAGGTTCACCCGCACTTCTGCCAATGTGGAAAGTCATCTTGGGGCCTGGGATAGGGGTGAGGGAGGAGGTGTGGGGACAAGTGTAGCATTTCCTGCGGTTGCAGGGGAAGGTGTCGGGTGTGGTGGAGTTGGAGGGCAGTGTGGAGCGAACAAGGGAGTCACGGAGACAGTGGTCTCTCCGGAAAGCAGACAAGGGTGGGGATGGAAAAATGTCTTGGGTGGTGGGGCCGGATTGTAGATGGCGGAAGTGTCGGAGGATGATGCGTTGTATCCGGAGGTTGGTGGGGTGGTGTGCGAGAATGAGGGGGATCCTCTTTGGGCGGTTGTGGCGGGGGCGGGGTGTGAGGGACGTGTTGCAGGAAATGCGGGAGACGCGGTCAAGGGCGTTCTCGACCACTGTGGGGGGAAAGTTGCGGTCCTTGAAGAACTTGGACATCTGGGATGTGCGGGAGTGGAATGCCTCATCGTGGGAGCAGATGTGGCGGAGGCGGAGGAATTGGGAATAGGGGATGGAATTTTTGCAGGAGGGTGGGTGGGAGGAGGTGTATTCTAGATAGCTGTGGGAGTCGGTGGGCTTGAAATGGACATCAGTAACAAGCTGATTGCCTGAGATGGAGACTTAGAGATCTAGGAAGGTGAAGGATGTGGAGATGGCCCAGGTGAACTGAAGGTTGGGGTGGAAGGTGTTGGTGAAGTGGATGAACTCTTCGAGCTCCTCTGGGGAGCAAGAGGAGGCGCCGATACAGTCATCAATGTAACGGAGGAAGAGGTGGGGTTTGGGGCCTGTGTAGGTGCGGAAGAGGGACTGTTCCACGTAACTTACAAAGAGGCAGGCATACCTGGGGCCCATGCGGGTGCCCATGGCCACCCCCTTAGGCTGTAGGAAGTGGGAGGAATCAAAAGAGAAGTTGTTGAGGGTGAGGACGAGTTCGTCTAGGCGGATGAGGGTGTCGGTGGAGGGGGACTGGTCGGGCCTGCGGGACAGGAAGAAGCGGAGGGCCTTGAGGCCATCTGCATGCAGAATGCAGGTGTATAGGGACTGGACGTCCATGGTGAAAATGAGGTGTTGGGGGCCAGGGAATTGGAAGTCCTGGAGGAGGTGGAGGGCATGGGTGGTGTCACGGACGTAGGTGGGGAGTTCGTGGACCAAAGGGGAGAAAATGGAGTCCAGATAGGTGGAGAGGAGTTCGGTGGGGCAGGAGCAGGCTGAGACGATGGATCGTCCAGAGCAGGCAGGTTTGTGGATTTTGGGAAGGAGATAGAAACGGGCCGTGCGGGGTTGGGGAACAATGAGGTTGGAGGCTGCGGGTGTGAGGTCCCCTGAGGTGATAAGGTCATGAATGGTGTTGGAGATGATGGTTTGGTGCTCGGGTGTGGGGTCATGAAAGAGGGGGCGGTAGGAGGTGGTGTCGTAGAGTTGGTGTCTGGTCTCGGCGATGTCGAGATCAGTGCGCCATACTACCCCTGCGCCACCCTTGTCTGCGGGTTTGACGGTGAGGTTGGGGTTGGAACGTACGGAGCGGAGGGCTGCCTTGTTCTGTGGGGGAGAGGTTGGAGTGGGTGAGAGGGGTGGAGAGGTTGAGGCGGTTGATGTCTCGACGGCAGTTAGAGATGAAGAGTTCGAGGGAGGGTAGGAGGCCTGGGGGTGGTGTCCAGGAGGAGGACTTGTGTCGGAAGCGGGTGAAGGGGTCAGTGGAAGGAGGATTAGGTTCCCGGTTGAAGAAGTAGGCGTGGAGGCGAAGGCGGCGGAAAAACTGTTTTATGTCCAATCGTGACTGGTATTCGTTGATGTGTGGTTGTAGGGGGACAAAGGTGAGCCCCTTACTAAGGACTGACTGTTCGTCCTCAGTTAGTGTGTGGTTGTAGGGGGACAAAGGTGAGCCCCTTACTAAGGACTGACCGTCTAAGGACACCGCCTCTTGCTCCCCAGAGGAGCTCGAAGAGTTCATCCACTTCACCAACACCTTCCACCCCAACCTTCAGTTCACCTGGGCCATCTCCAGCACATCCTTCACCTTCCTGGATCTCTAAGTCTCCATCTCAGGCAATCAGCTTGTTACTGATGTCCATTTCAAGCCCACCGACTCCCACAGTTACCTAGAATACACCTCCTCCCACCCACCCTCCTGCAAAAATTCCATCCCCTATTCCCAATTCCTCCGCCTCCGCCACATCTGCTCCCATGATGAGGCATTCCACTCCCGCACATCCCAGATGTCCAAGTTCTTCAAGGACTGCAACTTTCCCCCCACAGTGGTTGAGAACGCCCTTGACCGCATCTCCCGCATCACATCCCTCACACCCAGCCCCCGCCACAACTGCCCAAAGAGGATCCCCCTCGTTCTCACACCCCACCAACCTCCCGATACAACGCATCATCCTCCGACACTTCCGCCATCTACAATCCGACCCCACCACCCAAGACATTTTTCCATCCCCACCCCTGTCTGCTTTCCAGAGAGACCACTGTCTCCGTGACTCCCTTGTTCGCTCCACACTGCACTCCAACCCCACCACAGCCGGCACCTTCCCCTGCAACCGCAGGAAATGCTACACTTGCCCCCACACATCCTCCCTCACCCCTATCCCAAGCCCCAAGATAACTTTCCACATTAAGCAGAGGTTCACCTGCACATCTGCCAATGTGGTATACTGCATCCACTGTGGCTTCCTCTACATTGGGGAAACCAAGCGGAGGCTTGGGGACCGCTTTGCAGAACACCTCCGCTCGGTTCGCAATAAACAACTGCACCTCCCAGTCGCAAACCTTTTCCACTCCCCCTCCCATTCTTTAGATGACATGTCCATCATGGGCCTCCTGCAGTGCCACAATGATGCCACCCGAAGGTTGCATCAACAGCAACTCATATTCCGCTTGGGAACTCTGCAGCCCAATGGTATCAATGTGGACTTCACCAGCTTCAAAATCTCCCCTTCCCCCACCACATCCCAAAACCAGCTCAGTTCATCCCCTCCCCCCACTGTACCACACAACCAGCCCGGCTCTTCCCCTCCACCCACTGCATCCCAAAACCAGTCCAACCTGTCTCTGCCTCCCAAACCTGTTCTTCCTCTCACCCATCCCTTCCTCCCACCCCAAGCCGCACCTCCATCTCCTACCAACTAACCTCATCCCACCTCCTTGACCTGTCCGTCTTCCCTGGACTGACCTATCCCCTCCCTACCTCCCCACCTATGCTCTCCTCCCCACCTATCTTCTTTTCTCTCCATCTTCGGTCCGCCTCCCCCTCTCTCCCTATTTATTCCAGAACCCTCACCCCATCCCCCTCTCTGATGAAGGGTCTAGGCCCGAAACGTCAGCTTTTGTGCTCCTGAGATGCTGCTGGGCCTTCTGTGTTCATCCAGCCTCACATTTTATTATCTTAGCATAGTAAACCAAGGTGATTTTCAGCTGAGTTGGTATTCCCGCCAATTTACTGCAGCGGACTTCAAGTGTCTTAATAGCACGATGTCTCAGCACAGTGCGTAAATTGTGGAAATGTCTGCTACAAGCATGGTTTCTTAAATTCTTTTCAAAAAAAAGGCCATTTTGCATTAAAAATATTAATCAATGGCAGTGAGCTTAAAAAGTGGGATTTAGCTCATGTGGAAAACAGCACACTGATAACAACTGAGATGGAACCTTAAATATAGTTTGTTGACTTCCTCGCCGAGCTGACTGGTTGTAGATCAGACATTTCGTCACCGTGCTAGGTAACGTCATTGGTGCGGCCTCCCATGAAGCGAAGTATTCTACTCCGCTTGGTATTTACACGATCCGGTCTGCTGAGGTGTTGTCATTTCTGATTCTTTTTTGCAAGGGTTTGCAAACATGGGATCTAATGCCGCATATTTGCTGATTGCACTACGGGTGGAGAACGAGGTCTCAAGGAATTCTCATGTGCGTCTATGGTTGGCTTGAGCTAGGATGGTCATATCATAACTAATTAATTTGATAGCTTTCGACATCTGAGTGTTTCAGTACACTTAGACAACAAAGACCATCAATTTAACTGGGATAAAATGACCATCCTAGCTCAAGTCAACCATAGACGCACATGAGAATTCCTTGAGACCTCGTTCTCCACCCGTAGTGCAATCAGCAAACATGCGGCATTAGATCCCATGTTTGCAAACCCTTGCAAAAAAGAATCAGAAATGACAACACCTCAGCAGACCGGATCGTGTAAATACCAAGCGGAGTAGAATACTTCGCTTCATCCGAGGCCGCACCAATGACGTTACCTAGCACTATGACGAAATGTCTGAACTACAACCAGTCAGCTCGGCGAGCAAGTCAACAAATTCAACCACAACCCAAGCTACAAATCTTCACAAAAACCTTAAACCTTCAATATAATGAAACATTCCAACAGCTTCAGAGGAGCATTATGAAACAAAATATGACACTGAGCTACATGAAGATATATTAACTCGCATGATGAAAGCAGAAGCAGAGAGCAGTGGCGAGGTGGTGTGGTATTCTAAAGCTTTGGCATAGACAACTGAAGAAAGTGCCATCAACAGTGGTGAGATTAAAAACAGGACAGGGGGTGGTACAGATATTTCATTAGGGTCACAGCACTGTCAATTAGAGATGGGGAGTGAGGTTATGGAAGGATTTGAAAACGAATGAGAATTTTAAAATCAAGATGCAATGTGACCAGGAACAAATGTCATTCAGACAGTCGGATGACAGTTTGGCAGGACTAGCTGCAAGTAAAGACATGACCAGAATTCTGGATGACCTCAAGTTTGCAGAGACAGAACATGAGACACTAGCTTGAAGTCCACTGGAATTACTGAATCCAGAGGGAACTAAACCATTAATTAATGTTTCAGTAGTAAATGAGCTGTGACAGAGCAAGGTCATGTGATGCTACAGAGGTGAGGAAAGGCAACTTTAGTGATGGCACGATCACGAACTCAAAATATATCATGGCAAAATGCTTGCAAAAAGATTACCTTCATCTCAGCTAGGTCAGTATCTGGGGTACGGAGTTAGGAATACAAACAGAAGTCAGTTAATCCAGCCATCCCAATATTTAATAGGAGGAAATTTTTACTCATCCAGTACTACAGTCAGATAAGCAGTGTGATCATTTAGCAATAGTTAAGGAGTTGAGTGGTGAAGTAGTGGTTGTGTGAAAAGCTAATGCTGCATCTTCAGAGGATGTTAGGACTACAGGTTCAATAATTAAACCAAACAAATCATTATTTTTAAGAATTTGTTCTCACTGCAACCTTAGCATACCACAAATAATCCATAAACTATCTTAGAAAGAATTGAGTGTTCTCATCAATGTTCACTTCTCTTTGATGGACCCAGTCATGACTGCAGCAAAAGATGCCTGGTTTCTCCAGGCTGCTAGCCCAGACACACCAAAATCACATGCACAGGCCAAATCTAACAGTACTCCATATACATCTTTATCTTGCCTTTGTCATTTAAATGGGATTGTTAATCCATAAAATCTTCTTTTAAATCACCTTGAACATCTGTTCTGTTTTTCAGAGGGTTGCATTTCTGAATCCCTTGCATCTCATTGGTTCAAAATGACAACAGAACAATTTAAAATTCAGTTGGTCTACTTTCAATAGCTGAGAAAAGAAATATAAACCTTAAAATATTTGAGAGTTTGTCAAGTGCCAAAACTGACGTTTTTTACAAATATGTTTAAAGATGCTCTGAACAAGTAACTGCTGTCTAAAGACAGTTGTAAACCTCAAAAATATCAAAGCTCTTCTTTGACACTTCTCCCACAACAACCGAATTAACCATTTTTTTACAACTGCTACCCTTCCCACCAAACAAATCATGCTAGGGTTTTCTTGTATCATGTCTTATTCACTTTGCATGACAAATTATTTGTATGCATCACACAATAAAGAAAGATTCCTTTTTTCAGGCTTATATGTCTGCATAACACAGACAACACAAACAAAATTAACTACTGGTTTTAACCTTCATAGTTCATTGACTTTTTTTTTTAAAAAGGAGAAGACCACAAACATATTCGTGCTCAAAAGAAATAAATTGCATTCATGGTATACAAACAGAAAATTGGAAACTCCATGAGTCTTTGAGCTCTGGTTTATTCAATATTACGTTACTTATATATTGATTTGTTCTCTGAACCTTAACATACATCATTGGATAGATCCATTGTTCAATTGAAATCAAACCAACAAGTGGTTCTGCTGGAATTTTGCTTTCTGTAGTTGTGTTTACATGGTTCCTACATTGGCACAACAATATCCAGGCTACAATAATCCTTACTATGGGAGGGTCACACGCTTTACAGCAGGCCAAATTTTGATGCCATTAAACAATCTTCACAGAACTTTGTATTCCATACTATGAATCTAAGTGACAAGGAGCGATTCTCTTTGTTTATACTTGGCAAAATATCAAGAAATTAGATTGATAGTGGTAATGGCTGCAATGCCATAGCCTATTTAGTAATATGATAATTTTAAGATTCATTCTAGAAACTGAAATTTAGAATAAACTGCTTTGCAAATAACATTCAATAGAGCATGAAAGCAGTAATAACTGGCTACATTACAGAGAGGTATTTGATGCTTGATTTTGACTGGTTCATGGTCATGTTGATAAAACATTTTTATATTTATTGTAATTTGTTGACATGGTCCATGCTTCATAAATTATGCAAAGTAGCAATGCTACAAACTTCTCCATCAAAACTTCATTAACCAACATAAGTAGGGATTGCCAAGAATAACAATCACTTGTAACTGGATATTGCTGTCAAATACAGAAGATAAAGAATTATCAATTGGCCTACAGCTGGTGTGCTTTTATAACGTACCAAAGAAAGATATGGATTCTATATGAAACTTCGACCCAAATCATTCAGAATCCCTGTTCATGACCTAGATTGGGTTACAAATTGCCCACTTACGTTTATTGCAGTTTTCTCATGAACTTCCAGGTCAGGAGCTTTCCCACCTTAAGCAGCATAGATATTTCTACAAATCCACTCAGCCAGTCGTGAAGTGCACTGGCACTGAAACCATGGGCCGCCTTTCCAGTAATTACAGCCATATTCTGTCTTTCACGCCACTCTGACAGACGTGGCAAGTAACTAAGACCATAAGATGTAGGAGCAGAATTAGGCCAATGAGCCGGAGGAGTGCCAGATGGGTGAACAGGGGTGGTATGGTCGCAGCTGAGTGGGTGAAATTTTGGGATAGGTCCTCGATAAGGGGTGACAAGACTGGGTAGTCAGTGGGACCCAATTATAGGAGGTTCAAAGTTACATCACGTTTTCTAAATTCCTTCAACTTTTCCTGCCTACTATTCAGATTAATAAGTTGGAACCCTGCAAAGAATCTCCCACTCCAAATCAGACTTGGAGATATTTCTAACATATTTTTGCTGAGTAATTGCCAATTGGAAATTTCAATTCCCCAGGCAATTACTGCAGAGTCAGTTGCATCAAGACTTTGGCACAGACCCAATGCACAACTCCACCAGTATGCATTGCTGTACACAGTCCCCAAGATGCTGTTTATTTGGTCTACCTAATATATTTGGAATATATATATTTCAGATTCAAGAACAATGTTTAATTATACCAGATTTTTGATTCAGTATAATTAAATCATTTTATTCCACTTACTATTTGACAAACTATATAAAGTGAAGAATCAAAGCTTTCAAAGCCATATGCAAATTCAAAGCATGCAGAACTGATCTGTAGAGTCATTATGCGTGCAAAGAAGGATTTCAAGATTATTGGAGATAATGGGAACTGCAGATGCTGGAGATTCCAAGATAATAAAATGTGAGGCTGGATGAACACAGCAGGCCAAGCAGC
This sequence comes from Stegostoma tigrinum, assembly GCF_030684315.1. NCBI lineage: Eukaryota > Metazoa > Chordata > Chondrichthyes > Orectolobiformes > Stegostomatidae > Stegostoma > Stegostoma tigrinum. The sequence goes on along the minus strand of NC_081386.1, from coordinate 22,313,349 downwards.
ATCTCAGGAGCACAAAAGCTGACGTTTCGGGCCTAGACCCTTCATCAGAGCGCCTCACATTTTATTATCTTGGAATCTCCAGCATCTGCAGTTCCCATTATCTCCAATAATCTTGAAATCCTTCTTTGCACACATAATAACTCTACAGATCAGTTCTGCATGCTTTGAATTTGCATATGGCTTTGAAAGCTTTGATTCTTCACTTTATATAGTTTGTCAAATAGTAAGTGGAATAAAATGATTTAATTATACTGAATCAAAAATCTGGTATAATTAAACATTGTTCTTGAATCTGAAATATATATATTCCAAATATATTAGGTAGTCCAAATAAACAGCATCTTGGGGACTGTGTACAGCAATGCATACTGGTGGAGTTGTGCATTGGGTCTGTGCCAAAGTCTTGATGCAACTGACTCTGCAGTAATTGCCTGGGAAATTGAAATTTCCAATTGGCAATTACTCAGCAAAAATATGTTAGAAAGATTATTGTTCTCATTAGGATCATCTTTTGAGAACATGTGATATGAGTATTGGAAAAAGTGACCCACTTATCAATATTGTTAATTGTATTTTACAATTTAATGGTCTTAGTTCAGTTTTCACTCTAGCTGGGCAAACATCTTGCTTCAATTTGATATCTGTCCTTACTTGTCCGTACAACAGTAAACATTGTTGCAGTACACTGATGTCCATGTCTATTGAATAGGAAAAATAGACATGACAATAAAATAGATCCATACAAGGAAACTGACCAACTTGCAGGATCAGTGAATGTCATTGCAAAACTTACACAGGGGACCACTGTACTCTCACTCAATTTCAACTAAAAACTCTGAACCCAAAGTTTGGAGATGAACAACAGGATCAAAAAAAGGAAAATACTAACCCCGAGGTGTTAGTGAGGCCTGTTTTTCCACTTCTGTTTGCTGTCTCTGACTAGTTGGAATATTGTTATAGATGCGCTTGTAGTGGTTGTATACGGCAACTGAAAGTACCTTCTTGGCATAGGACTGACCAACCACATATTTGTCGAGATAACTGTAAATCTAAAACAAAATTAAAATGAGGCTACATCAAAAATAGTTAACCAAAAATGAGACTTTTAGCATATACTGCAATGCAAGCTTATACGACAATAACAGTAGGTAAAAATTGTACACAAGACTAGAAGAGTTACATCAGAAAGGAATAATTTACCCCAAGGTTAAGAAAATAAATGGCACATCGAGAATACATTGCACACATTTATGTGTTGAATATCACAGGACAAAGACAGGACAGTATATTGTTACAAATATACCAAAAGGATCACATATAATCCAGTTAATTTCCTAATGCATTATTTCAATCGACACAACGAGTCATAATTCCCAGTTGTGATCATGAACTGCAAAGCTTCATTTCCAGACATAACCCAAGTGGTGAAAGACTGGCAGAAGCCTGAGAATTGCTCTTGGTTAAACAACTGTCATGAGGGAAAATTTATAGTGGTCATGTCCATAAGCCATATTGTAATTAGTAAGACCATAAGACATAGTAGTGGAACTAAGGCCATTCGGCCCATCGAGTCCACTCCGCCATTTAAATCATGGCTGATGGGCATTTCGACTCCACTTCCCTGCACTCCACATTCTCTACACTCCAGTACTGTTGAGACTACAATAAAAGGGCCATATGGCCATACAAACTACTAATGGAACTTCCAACAGACAAATGACATCCAGTCTGCATGGACCATAAAAGTGTCAAATCATCTTTATTACTTACATGACATGATATCTCCATGCAGGTTTATTCTCCTTTTAAGTTGTCAAACAAGAAGTAGACATTTAACAATTTATTACCAATTTTCATAACTTTTCTGCTATTGTTAAAGGACATTTCAAAGGAAATCCCTGGGTTCTCTAGTACATTTTCCAAGAGGCCATTTTGATTTCAAGGTTTAGAGATAAAATCAATTTGCGGTTTCAGCTCTGTGAAGTTACCATATCATTTTTAAATAAAAGCAGATTGGAAACTTATTTGGAACAGTGAACTAAATAAACCATTTTCGTGAAGGCATGCAAATTCGTGACCTTGCAAGATATCTGTTGTGTTAACTGGCTAATTGTTTACCACGCTGGCTTCATAACATACAGAAGAAGAAATGATCAGGGTCACTAATAGCTTGAGTTCGAATCAGGTTTCAGATCAGAAGAACAGTTTCATGCTTGAAGAGGGAAGTTTGTTACTTTGAAAAATCTCCAGGTTTGAGGGTTTGTACACCATCTCCTGGATATCAGAACTGAAAATTCTGCCCAGGCTATTAGATTTGGAAAGATGTCTCAGGTACATCAAAACTGGAAACACTTAATTAAGAAAGAAATGAAAAAGAGTTAAGATAGGAGTCGTACTTAATTAGGTTTGAGTTTCTGCAAATGATATTGTCAGGAAGAGAGTTGAATCTTTGTCTGCTGTTTACTTCAAGACCTTTCCGATTTGCCTTTTTGATCTTTTTTGGCTCAATAAACTTTTCTTCTGGTATTAAGAGGATATTGACAACCTCATGCGAGTCATTCACACCTCATTCAGTTACTAACCACCAGAGTAAACAAACTGCAAAAAAACTCTCGAGCCACCTTTCCAATTCACCATCAGCTGGGATCATAACACCATTATAATTCAAATGTTGCCCTTGGCACTCAAACATCTGAACTATTGTTGCAATATAATAAAATGTGAGGCTGGATGAACACAGCAGGCCAAGCAGCATCTCAGGAGCACAAAAGCTGACGTTTCGGGCCTAGACCCTTCATCAGAGAGGCAATGTTGCAATGTTTAGTTGCTAATTTATTCCTTTGCCTTGAGGACTGGATAGGCCACTTCTGAAATGCTACATTCAATTCTGGTCTCCCTGCTACAGGAAAGATATGGTGAAACTTAAAAGAATTCAGAAAAGATTTACAAGGATGTTGCCAAGGTTGGAGGTCTGAACTAGAGGGAGAGGCTGAAAAGGCAGAGGCTATTTTCCCTGGATGTTAAAGGCCAAGAAATGACCTTCAGAAGCTTATATGGTCATGAGTAGCATGGATAGGGTGAATGTTCAAGATCTTTTCGTCAGGGTTGGGAGTCCAGGTTTAGACGGCACAGGTTTAAGATGAGAAGGGAAAGATTTGAAAGGGACGTAACGGGCAACCTTTTCAAGCAAAGGGTGGCATGTGTATGGAATGAACTGCCAAACGGAAATGGTGGAGGATGGTACAATTACAACATATAAAAGGCATCTGAATGGATATATGAATAGGAAGTGTTTAGAAGTATATGTGCCAAATGCGACTAGATTAATTTAGGATTTCTGGTCAGCGTGAATGAGTTGAACTGAAGGGTCTGTTTCCATGCTGTACATTTCTACATCTCTATGGCCAAATGTGAATAATCACATCCAGCTAAGTATAAAATATTGAAAGAACAGGCAGAACTGTATTCTCTCACTTCAAGATAAAATTGCTCTCCATCTGTAAAAATAAGAAAGATCTGGTCAGTGCAGCTTTGTATCTGAGATACAAAACACTTGAATAAATGCACAAACATATAGTATGGTAAAAGGAAGTCAAGAGGTTAACTATTTTATATGTCTAATTTATTACTACTTACTGTATAAGCAATGAGATTACATGGTTAAAGAAACAAATGCTAAAAAATTACATTCCATGCATATATTTTCACATGAATTCATGTGTCCACAATCTTATGTCCTATTAAATGCATTGCAAGGGAACGAAAGGAAAGCATCTCTTCAAAACCAGTACTTGGACTTGTACAAAAACTGTGCTTTACTGACTTCTTTTCCACCCCTGTAACATTCACGTATTGTTGCTGTTATTTTTGTTTGTATTTGTATGTCTGTCCCGAAAAGGGGCAGGGTTTAAATACAGAATAATAAATTAGTGATTCAAGTTTCTTTTCTGCTATTGGTAAACGACATGTCTGCTTCTCACTCAGCAGGTTTCTGTACACAGCGAGTTTTCTACTTAATCTAGATTTGCCAATCAGATAAAATAAGGGACTTTGAGTAGTTTAATTAAATGTTTTCATATCTGTGATGATTCCCCTGAATAACATTTGGCTGGACTTCTTGTGCGCAACATCAGTGAGTCACGACATTTCTGAAAAGTATCATAGGAGACATGCAATAAGGAAATGCCAAAATCTCTGCAATCTAAATGAATATTGTTATGGTGCCAGCTAATGACAGTACTGGACAAGTCACATCCCAGAATGAAACCTGGCTGATAGATTATTTTTTGATTTATTTAGTTAATTAACTTGGCAGTTAGTTAGTGAAATATATTCAGGCGAAAGAAGATCTTTGACAATTTTTTTTGTGTAATAAACTCAACTCTATAAAAAAGTTCAGAAGATCTTAACACAAACATCAGAACAAAATTTCAACATTTCCCAACAGCACTCCTAACAGAGACTCAAGTCTTGAGAAATTACACTCCTATCTCCACTCTTTAGGTTTCTACTTAATTGGCTCCATCCAAGTGCTTTTCTATGAATTGTATAGACAATTCAAGAAGTCCATTCTGACACTACTATCTCAAACTTTTCAACAATGAAAGCCTAGCGTTTTCAATTCTAAAAAATATGCTGATTTCTATCCAAACTCTCCAGCCTGTAAACGTCACAAACTAGACACTTCTGCTGGAGTGACTGATTTTCCATGAACTGTAAAACTCATATTAGGAGAGAAATTTAAACTTGTTTTGAACTCAACTTTGGTACTGTCAAAACCAAACAACATTCTTCTGGACTCTGATGTTGTCTGAATTGAACTGAACAATTCTGGTGTTTTCTGAACTGAAAAGAAAACCAATTAATCATTCTAAATGGTTTTACACTACTTGTCAAACATTTCCATTGACATAACAAGGGTCTGCAAACATTTTCTCAGCAAAAATATTAACTAACACTGATATTCAGACATAACTTGAGCAACAGTGCAATTTCAGTTTGGGGAAGACAGTTAGAGATAAGTTTACAAAAATTGTAAAATATGTACAATTTATACATTAAAGCACTTGGATAAACTTTACTTTTTTCGGAGGTGGTGGTGGTTTCTGTTGGAAAGCTAATTTCACAGCTTCTGCTGCTGATTCTGGCTCTTTGTTTAAGCTCTTCTTGGAGTCTGCTTCAGATAGTACCACAAAAAAATGGTGGCATTTTTCACATTTCACAAAGCGAGTGGAAGCTGTAGATGAGATGAGATGAGATGACTCTTAAAACATGCTTTGATAACAGTGGTAAGTCAGTTTCAAATGATATTGCATTAAAAATGTATGGGATATTCCTATATAAAAATACATCAACTATTATTTCCAACCAGATTTTTGCAAGCTCCAATATTTTAACTTCTGTTTCACTAGATGTTGCTAAACCTACTGCTTCCCCATGTAATAAATGTCTGTCTGCCTGCCTAAATTTGGCAAAACTAAGTTAATAGGAGAGAAACTAGAAGCAAAATTACTGCTGGAGTCTCAATAAAAGTGGTTTCACAGCAGCATTTTTAGGCAAGAGAAAGTTTCTGTCTCACTTGCAAATTGTTAATTTCGTAAAACAGAGGAAGGTACCATTGAACAATAGTCAGTCAGCTCAGTTAACTGTATAGCTGATTTGCTATACAGAGTGACACCAACAGGATGAGTTCAATTCATGCATTCGCTGAGGGTGGCACGAAGGACTCTCCTTCTCAACATATCCCCTCACCTGAGTTGTGGTGACCTTCAAGTTAAACCATCACCAGTTGTATCTCTCTCTCTTATGAGAGCAGCAACATAGTCTGGGTAAGATAATGGTGACTTTACTTTTACCTCTAAATATCAAACAAACTGCCAATGATCCACATGGAGCTTCTGGCTAACTGACTGATGCTCCACATTTAGCATCACCACTGTACCAATGACCAATATTCATAGAACAACAGTTTTTTCCCTGCAAAAATATATTTCAGTTTTACACAAACATAGACAATTCAAACATTTAAAAAAAACCCATCCCAACACTTTTTCAGCCCTCCAAAACAAAATGTACTATGGCTGATGGAAATCTAAAGTAAAAACAAAGTACTGGAGTTCAGCAGGTTTGGCAGCATCTGTGGAAACAGATGCACGGTTAACACTGACTCCTGTATGACTTCTTCAGAACCAAAAATTCATACTGGGCTTAAGTGTTAACATCATTTTCATCTCCTAAGATGTATGCCTCATTTTGGCCAAAAAGAGGAGAAAACACTGCCAGACATAGAACATAGGACGTAACAGTACAGCCCCTTCGGCCCTCGATGTTGCGCCGACCTGTGAAACCGATCTGAAGCCCATCTAACCAACACTATTCTATTATCATCCATATGTTATCCAACAACCATTTAAATGCCCTTAAAGTTGGCGAGTCTACTACTGCTGTTCACAGGGCATTCTATGCCCTTACTACTCTCTGAGTAAAGAACTACCTCTGACTTCTGTCCTCTATCACCCCTCAATTTAAAGCTATGTCTCTTCCTGCTAGCCAACACCATCTGAGGAAAAAGGCTCTCACTGTCCACCCTGATGATCCAGAATTCATTGCCTCAAAGTACGGGAGACGTTAATTCAATTTTAACTTTCAGTTCTTTATCCAATTGCCTTTTGAAGTTTAAAAATCTCTGTCTAGAAGGTAAAGCAGAATTGAACATCTGCCAATAAAGCTCTAGTCTGATAACTCTCTGCTGGAGTCGATAACATATTCCTGGGCAACGCTATCTGGTGTGAATAAAAGATCCACTGAACACCTCCAACATCGATGTCAATAATGGGAAACTCAGCCACAAGTTTGGAAGAAAAATGAAAACAATGTGTTTTGGTGTCTTCAACAAACTAAATCACTAAGTAAAGACTTGGTTATACCAAATATTTAACATACAAAGGTTCTGTCACTATGAATCAAGAATACAAGCAACCATAAGAAAATGGACTATTATTAAATATCATTAACTTGTACATTTACTAGGAAGACCTGGAACAGAAATTATACTGCCATCTTGCTGTCACAACATAAAACAAAATTTCAGTGTGACTGGCTACTTCATACAGAAACTAGATTCTGATCTGCAAGTTTCCCCTGTTGTTGCAAGTTTACTCAGGCATAAACTAAATACATGGAGCCTCTTGAATGGGCAATGCTGTGACCAGACCAATTGTTTAAAAAAAAAGCCTAGCATTGTTTACATGATCATTTTTTATTAAACACAACGCAAGAGTTAGGTCTATCCATTGGCAATCAAATTGAAATTAATTTGTTTTAAAATGGCTTTCGAATGCTTCCAAATCAATAACATTTTCAATGCTTAGTTCTAATTTAATGTGAATTCAGTAAAGTTCTATTAATGCAGTTATACAGCAGCTAAACCACAAAACGTGGTGTGCCTGATTTTACCATTATGAGCACGTAATTTTATCATTATCTTAAATAGCAAATTATGCTCAATGGCTAGTATGGTTCATAAGTCATGCCTATTTTCATAATGCCGAAAACTGTTGAGAAATTCAAACATTCCACAACTAATAGTCAGCATTTGGATGGACAAGAGGAGAGAACCACATTAAAAAGTTTGAGACTCCCAAGGCAACCACGTGGAAAGTGAAGTCACTGCTGTCGATGCTGGGCAACTCTACTACTGAGATGATTATACTGAAAGACGCTGGCAAGGTTGAATGTGTCGAATGTTGTAGAGAAATTGGAGAGAGAGATAATCCACCAGTCACTAAAACAGTGACTCCCTAGGAATTATTTCCATGCTTAGACAGGGACAAAGATCCAATTACATAGAAATTCAAACACGGAATGAGGGAGATATCAACTATGATGAAGGAAGTGAGATGTTGTAGATTGAGAATACAAGGGAGGATGCTGAAATGGCAGAAAAGCCACTGGTGGTGGTGGTGGGCGGTAGGACGGGAAAGAAGAGACGACACAGAACTCTTGAAAGGGAAGAAAAGAAAGTTGAGCAGTGAATAGTGATAATGGGAACTGCAGATGCTGGAGAATCCAAGATAACAAAATGTGAGGCTGGATGAACACAGGCCCAGCAGCATCTCAGGAGCACAAAAGCTGACGTTTTGGGCCTAGACCCTTCATCAGAGAGTGGGATGGGGTGAGGGTTCTGGATTAAATAGGGGGGGGGGGGGGGGGGGGAGGCGGACCGAAGATGGAGAGAAAAGAAGATAGGTGGAGAGGAGAATATAGGTGGGGAGGTAGGGAGGGGATAGGTCAGTCCAGGGAAGACGGACAGGTCAAGGAGGTGGGATGAGGTTAGTAGGTAGGAGATGGAGGTGCGGCTTGGGGTGGGAAGAAGGGATGGGTGAGAGGAAGAACAGGTTAGGGAGGCAGAGACAGGTTGGACTGGTTTTGGGATGCAGTGGGTGGAGGGCAAGAGCTGGGCTGGTTGTGTGGTGCAGTGGGGGGAGGGGACAAACTGGGCTGGTTTTGGGATGTGGTGGGGGAAGGGGAGATTTTGAAGCTGGTGAAGTCCACATTGATACCATTGGGCTGCAGGGTTCTCAAGCAGAATAGGAGTTGCTGTTCCTGCAACCTTCGGGTGGCATCACTGTGGCACTGTAGGAGGCCCATGATGGACATGTCATCTGAAGAATGGGAGGGGGAGTGGAAACGTTTGCGACTGGGAGGTGCAGTTGTTTATTGTGAACCGAGCGGAGGTGTTCTGCAAAGCGGTCCCCAAGCCTCCGCTTGGTTTCCCCAATGTAGAGGTTGCCACACCGGGTACAGTGGATGCAGTATACCACATTGGCAGATGTGCAGGTGAACCTCTGCTTAATGTGGAAAGTCATCTTGGGGCCTGGGATAGGGGTGAGGGAGGAGATGTGGGGGCAAGTGTAGCATTTCCTGCAGTTGCAGGGGAAGGTGCTGGGTGTGGTGGGGATAGAGGGCAGTGTGGAGCAAACAAGGGAGTCACGGAGACAGTGGTCTCTCCGGAAAGCAGACAGGGGTGGAGATGGAAAAATGTCTTGGGTGGTGGGGTCGGATTGTAGATGGCGAAAGTGTCGGAGGATGATGCGTTGTATCCGGAGGTTGGTGGGGTGGTGTATGAGAACGAGGGGGATCCTCTTTGGGCGGTTGTGGCGGGGGCGGGGCGTGAGGGATGTGTTGCGGGAAATGCGGGAAACGCGGTCAAGGGCGTTCTCGACCACTGTGGGTGGAAAGTTGCGGACCTTGAACTTGGACATCTGGGATGTGCGGGAGTGGAATGCCTCATCGTGGGAGCAGATGCGGCGGAGGCGGAGGAATTGGGAATAGGGGATGGAATTTTTGCAGGAGGGTGAATAGTTTTGTTGAAACTGGATTTAGGAGTAATACATGAAGGTTGGGCAGAAATGAAGAGAGAGGTGTCTTAATGCTACTGTGACAAAGGTGCAATAAACAGAACAAGGAAAAAGTACTTCCAATCAAAATGAAAACAAAATTGCCTTTTGGTGATAGAACTTTAAATATCCTGTATTTATTGTGATCGGCAATCAAAGACAAAGTTAGACCTATATATCACTTACAAACGAAAGTCTCCACATGTGTGCATGGGTCACCACACTTAGGGCACCGTAGTTGGCTTCCACCCTTCCCTGAACCACCTGAACCAGATGATCGTTTGCTACCTCCTTCGCTGACAGACTTCTGCAAACATTTAGTAAAGCAGAAATTACAAGTTTATGTTAAACATGGATCACTGTCTTGAGGATTCAGGGCAAGTTGACAACAGTTGCACAAGTTTCAAAAATTCATATTTCATGATACAAATGAAATGAACTTTAAGTAGTAACTAAACAACAGGAAAACCTTAGACATGAAATCCATAATCTGTTTTAGAAACAGATTAGTTATAAGCTACATAAAAATGAATTTCATAAGTATGATAAATAACATGGAAGTTTACCTTGTTGCTATCTCCTGATGTATCTTTCGTGCTGCCATCTTTTGACGCAAGTAATGTAATAGCTTCACCAAATGACCTGCAAAGAACTCTTGTTCCTCTTTGTGTTTCAAAACAAGAGGAATGTCCTACGAATGGAAAGTGGAATCGAGCAAAACCAAATCCTGAAATTGAAATGTAAACTCACTGCCACAATACTGCCATAAGCAATATTTACATTTCTGAAAAGTTTTATGTTTACTTTTGCAGAATATATCAAGTACTGACAGTTCACTTGACAAATTGGATGGAAATTACTGGTCTTCTGCATCTTATTATTAAAATATCAGGCTCATGGTTTTGAGAGTTTGCAGTAATTTTATCCTGAAGAGATTACTTTCTACGTAATATTGTGTGGTGGGTATAGTTAAACTGCATCTAATGCGAAGATGATGAGGTTTTTGAGAACTAGTAGCAAAGTAAACCAGCTATTCCAAGATAAATACACAAGCAAATCCGTCTTCCCTTATATACCACTGTGCAGTATTAGTCATTACAAAGCAAATGGTTCTTGAGAACAGCACAATGATACCAAAATACACTGCGAACAGCATTCAAAATCAGTTTAAAAACTTAAAATATAAATGAGCTAGTTCAAAGCTACAATCCAATTTTGAACGAGTTTCAGCTAGGCAGGTTGCCAGAGTGAGTGGGCGAATAAGTGGGAGGTAAAGTTTAAGACAGGTGCAAAGTGCTTCATTTTGGTAGAAAAACGAGGACAGGCAAATAAAGTTATACATACACGTTTAAAGGGGTTGCAGAAACAAACTTGGGCATACAACTTATGCGCTAAATCACCGATAGGAGCAGGACAGGTCAAGATAGCAGTTAATAAAATAAATGGCACTGTGGTCTTTGTAAATAGGAACAGCGTAAAACTGCAAGGGAATTGATAAAACCTCTACAAAATAATTTGTCTGCCCTCAGCTGGGCTCTCTGTCCAGTTCTGGTCACCACACTTTAGGAATGATGTAAAGGCATTAGTGTGTTTGTGGGAAAAACATTCATAAATGAATCATTCCAGGGCTGAGAAAATTCAGTTCCTCAGACAGATTGGAGAAGTTAGGACTGTTCATCTGGGAAGAAAGCACTGAAAGGACATTTAACAGAGGCAAAGACATGAACGGTCTGAACAGAACAGTTAATAATCGTTCAACAGAAAGCATACATTGAAGGTAATTGTTAAGAGTAGTAATAGTGATATTAGGAAAACTTTCAAGGAGTACCTAGAGTCTGGAATACACAAGACAGGCACATGCAATCAAGGCATTAGAGAGAGAATTGGACATCTGCAATGGAGATTTAGTGCGTTTGGACAGAAGACAGTATCGAACTCTTGGTGAACTACTCCTTTAAACAACTAGCACAGACAGGCCAAACGGATTCCATGCACGTGCGTGTGTACACGAGTTGGGGGGGGGGGGGTGGCGAGGAGTGGAAGCAGCTCAAATTCTAATAAGAAAGCTGGGGACAGTTAGTCATAGTAATTCTAGAGGTTTTGCTGATAACGTTGCCAAGGGTAAAAATGGTGACTTTAACCCAAGACACTGCCTGGGGAGTGAGGTGGAATTTACAATACAGGTATAATACCTGTGGCTAGATACAAAGACAATGGCCAAAGTGTAACACAAGGAAATTGTGACTCAAGCAGGACCAAGTGCCTTTTGACAGCACAAAAGCAGGAAATTATGTCAAAGGAGACATTTTTTAAAAAAATGGAAACTTGGAGCAAAAACTCAGCCGCCATGATAATACATGCCTCGTCACCACTGCATCACATACATGACACAATAAAGCAATGTAATTACATAGTTAACAGAAAAGTTGTAAAGTTCACCAATACTTTGTCCCAAAAACTGTAGCCTTCAATAAAAGTGTACAAAGAAGCCCAAAGCACAAAGACAGACTACTTAAATTAATATGGAATACTTCATAACACCCCAAAGCACTTTCCAGCCAGTTTGGAACCTTATAAAGTGTAGCCTCTGCTATAATATACAAAATATAACAATCAACTTACATTCCCCAGACTCGCTCAGACATTAAGTGGGTCTGATCAGATTTATGAATTGATTCAGGAGTCTTAAAAGCAATCCAAAGACCACCTACCCCCCCCCCCCGAGCTCGGCTGCTTCCCCCTCTGCCTGTCTATTTGTCCGTCCAACTAACTGGGACACGGGATAACGCCTCAGGAGGTGCCTATCGAAATAGGCAGAACCTAATCCAAAAAAGCAGCATCTCTGACAACGTAACACCGACCCAAAATCCCCAACTTCGATCTGGGCACTGAGTCAACAACTTCTGGACCCAGAGGCGACAAGCAAACAAAATCGTTGAGCCGAGGCTCAAGTACAGATTACGCCGACTGTATCCATCGCCATCTCCCGCAGCCCCAAACACATACCCCACACCTAGATCACCATCAGGCTCCCTGTAAAGCGGGTGGATTGATGGGTTTTGGGGAGGCGGGGTGAAAACGATACTCTGAAGACCAGCCCGGTTCTTACCCAGTCCAGAGGAGGTTACAGACGAGCGGAGAAGACGAACTACCGATGAGCAGGTACACATCACCAGGACGCAGGACATGTCTGGCCCGGGGTCGGCCGGGCGGGCAGGCAAGCAGCCGACCACCTACCCCCCCCGCCCCGGGCTCGGCTGCTTCCCCCTCTGCCTGTCTATTTGTCCGTCCGTCCAACTAACTGGCAGGGCCCAAGCGCCTCCCGTCTGAAAACCTCGAACTCATCCGGCGAACAAACGCCAGAATTTGGACTGAATGTTCGAGATCCACTCGAGAATGGACTTCCCCACCACACCGGGGGGGGGGGGGGGTAATAAACTTCAACACAAAATAAACCACAAATAAATAAACAATTCGCCGCCGCGGTCCAACTCCGGCCAACGTCGCCGACGTACAGTTACGGCCCCGGAAGTGGTTCCTTCCGCTGGGGGGGAGGTCAAATCAGGACTTCCTGTTAGAGAGAGAGTAGGAGCCCTGCGGCTGTTCATGTGCGGCGGTCACGTGGGCCCGGCCCGCGCCATATTGAATGGGCAAGTGGTGGCAATGCTAGTGAGGGACATTGGAAACCTGGGCAGTCTCACACCGCCAGGCTTCCGTATGCCAGGACTACACCGAATTATGTACATTTCCATCGTACAACTCCATACCAAGAAAAAAAGGAAACGACTTTGTCATTTTGACGCATTGGGCCTTGGTGATGAAAGTATGATGGGAGTAGTTAGGGTATGGAATGTACTACCTGGAAGTGTAGTGGAGGCAGATTTAATTGAGGTATTCAAGAGGACATTGGAAGATATTTTCAATGGAAATAATGTGCAAGGGCATGGGGAAAAAGCAGGAGATTGATAGCAGCAAGTGATGCTCATTTAACAAGAGGGCGCAAACATGATGGCCAGAATCGATCCCTACAACATAACATTTCTGTGATCAATAACACTTATGCATTCAAAAATTCAACACTTCTGTCCATGTAGCATTCCTTCAATGCAGCACAGGAGGAGAAACCTCAAAGGGAAGCCTAGGACTGGACGGAGAACGTTGCAGGGATTAGGAGGGAAGATGGTTCTGGTTTTCACTAGGATGCTGAAACACTACCAAACTATTTTTCCCTCTTTCCTCTCTGCAGAGTTTAACTGCACTCAGCTCCCTATTGAGCTTTCATTAGATGCTAAAATTACCAAGCTGCTATCTTTATTTTGTTGCCGCATTTTCTGAATTGATCGTCGCCCACCTTTTGCCTTTGACATGATGCTGCATTGTTCCACCTGCCCCAATGATAATTGACAAGCCAGTCCCATCTCGTCCCGTGCTGTTGACGTTTAGAACCTAGATTGTTTCAAGACTGTCATGTCCTTAAAACCATGTAGCATAGATAGCAGCCATAATTCCTATCTTGCCTGTGCCTGCTTTTTGGAAGAGCTAACCAATTAGTGCCTCCTGTAGCCCCAGAGATTTTTCCCCTTCAAGAATTTGTACAGTTACCCTATTTAAACATTTATAATTAAAGCTGATTCCGTCACCTATTTTAGGCAGGGCATACCAAAACATGGGGAATTGTCTGTGGCTGATATGATATAATTCACCAATTATAGTCCAAAATCAACCTCATAAGTTGGAACAAGACAAGACAAAATCCTAAGAGCCCATGTTTTTCTTTGAAATACAGTGTTAATCTACCACTTCTGGAAGGTTACCTGTGCTATTCCCCAAGGATCCTGGCCCCTTCCTATTTCCTGTCTTTTTGGTGCCTCTCCATAGCAAGGTCCCCCCAAACAACAGTATAATCATGATCAGATTATCTTTTTTAGTGACGTTGATTGAAGGATGAATATTACCTCAGACACAAGATGTACTCCCCTGCTTTTCAAAATGGTTTCATGCAATATTTTACATCCGTCTGAGAGGGCAGATGCAGCCACAGTTTAGTGTCTCATTTTAAAGCAGCACTTGTGACTGTGCAGCAGTCTAATAATACACTGGAATAGAAATCTCTTTGAGAATTGTGAGGTTGGAGGGGATTGCAAAGATCAAGAGGGAAAGGCTACGGGGAGATTTAAACATCCTCTAGACGCTTTCAGCTTAGGAAGTGTGTGATTTGACTGAAGTTCAACTGTTAGTTTGTAAGGGTAAAATTATGTATGTTTTGTAATGAAGGTTTGGAAGCTCAACTCAGGATCAAGCAGGGCACAAAGTTTGCAACTTTGGTAAAAGGAAATAGGAAAATAGTTGTCTAAATTAACAAGGAGAGGGGACAGCAATAGAAGCAGGTGAACAGACAATAGCTATCTCTGAATGCAAAACCACATTTTTTTTGTTGTTGGAGTTGAATTGTAAAGGGGTTTTAGCAAAATTATTCAGCACATGAAGATGAGAATGGGTTTATGTTGCTACTGCGGAATGAGCAATGGTCTGTTTTAGCAGAGGGTATGGTGGATGTGAGTTTGCTCGCTGAGCTGGAAGGTTAGTTTTCAGACGTTTCGTCAACATTCTAGGTAACAAACTAACAGAAGAAACCCAGCAAACCATCAGACAGACAGTCGCACCAACATTAAGCAGGAAAAAGGAAGAAAACACACTCAATACACAAGAAAGGAAAGCCCTAAAAGGACTCAATAAAGATAAGAACATCGTTATCCTACCTTCAGACAAAGGACACTTGACAGTCATTTTAAACCGAACAGACTACATTGAGAAAGCGAACGCACAAAAAAAGTTACCTAGAATGGTGACGAAACGTCTGAAAACTAACCTTCCAGCTCAGCGAGCAAACTCACAACCAGAAACTCAACCTAAGCTACAAATCTTCTCAAAACTCGCTAGAGGGTATGGTGTCAAACAAAGGTTTGATATCAGTTTTAGCAAGGGTTATGGAGCCTAATAAACGTTTAATTATCTCCAGCCAGGTCTGCTGATGGATTACGAAACGTACTGGATGCTAAATATGCTCAATTTCCATCCTCATACTTGAGAGGAGTCCAATCCAAGACAAACGTCAAGCATAGGACACTGAATTTTCTGTGGGGATCCAACCCTGTGTGTGAGTGTCGAACAAAATTAACTGTTTCTAAGGCAATATGAATCAGTGTTCCTAGAAGTAACGGGTGGAAGAGATTTAGTGTAAGGCAGGCTACAGGATAATCTCTGGCATGATTCAAACCCTCTTGATCTAGCTCAATTCTCATGTAGTGGTAATTGTGCTTCGGCTTTGAATTGGAAAGCAATATGAGACCAGGAAGAAAGATAAATGGGTTAACAAGGTGACGTAGAAACAGATTGGAGACTGCTAAACAGAAGAAACTTTGCGTCATAATATACAGGGTCTTTCGCTTCATTAGCATCCTTTTCTTAACAGCTCTGTCAACATACACAACCACTCCATTTGGAAGAGGACACAACTAACAAAGAATGAATGGTAGGAAAGATTTAAAACTGCACAGAAAACTATTTAACTTTTTTGAAAATGACCAAATTTGTGAACTGATAAAAGACTTCATAATGGGAATATTAATGATATCAGTGATAATGGGAACTGCAGATGCTGGAGAATCCAGGATAACAAAGTGTGGAGCTGGATGAACACAGCAGGCCAAGCAGCATCTCAGGAGCACAAAAGCTAACGTTTCGGGCCTAGACCCTTCATCAGAGAGGAGGATGGGGAGAGGGTTCTGGAATAAATAGGGAGAGAGGGGGAGGCGGACCGAAGATGGAGAGAAAAGAAGATAGGTAGAGAGGAGAGTATAGGTGAGGAGGTAGGGAGGGGATGGGTCAGTCCAGGGAAGATGGACAGGTCAAGGAGGTGGGATGAGGTTAGTAGGTAGGAAATGGAGGTGCGGCTTGAGGTGGGAGGAAGGGATGGGTGAGAGGAAGAACAGGTTAGGGAAGCGGAGACAGGCTGGGCTGGTTTTGGGATGCAGTGGGGGGAGGGGAAGAACTGGGCTGGTTTTGGGATGCAGTGGGGGAAGGGGAGATTTTGGAGCTTGTGAAGTCCACATTGATACCATTGGGCTGCAGGGTTCCCAAGCGGAACCAAGCACCTCATATTCCGCTTGTTTCTTTTTCTGTGTGTACACTTGTGTCAGGGGATTTTATAATGTCAACTAACAGAATTATATGTTGACAATTCATAGTTGTTTGTCTGTGGTTAAGATCTATATATCTGGAATAAAAAATACTTCTTGTTAACCACCGAAGCCCTGGTCCATATTTTCTGTTAGTTTGGGTTTATCCAGCAGGTAAATTGGGGCTCTGTGTATTCTGGTAAAGTTTTTAATTTTTGTGACAATTTTGGGAATAGCACGGCATGTTTTCCAGTGCACTAGCTGTGTTTGCTTTCAGCAGAACTGACCAATTTTCTGCTGTTAACACCAATTTGTCATCTATGATGATCCTGTAATATCTTTTGAGAGTCCTTCTGGTGCAATGATAGTGTCCCGACCTCTGAGCCCAGAAGCCTGGGTTCAAGTCTCAAATGCTCTAGGGGAGTATTGTAGCATCTCTGACTACATTAATTAGAAAATACATAGCACTATCCCTTGTCTTTTGCTATGAACACCTTCACCAATCTGTTCTGTTTACTCCTCCTCTCTTTCTCATCAGAAAAATATCTTATTTTGTCCCCTTCATTTCCAAAGAAGAGTCACACTAGACTTCAAACATTGACTCTTTCTTTCTCTGTAGATCTGCTGGTTGAATTTTTCCAGCACTGTCTGTATTTTAGATTGCCTGCGTCTGGAGTTTTTATTTTTATTAACTTACACTTCCTGTTTTAGGCTTTACATGACTCGTTAATCATTCTGATTGTTCTGTTCCCCCATGTTTCAGATTTCCTGTGGAGGGAGTTATCCTGAAATATATCTCAATTGCAACATTGAGTGCGCAAGCCTGTACAAATTTTATGGACAGCTGTTCATGTACTCTGACCCCAAGAAGTGTTGAATAAAATTGAAGTAGTATTTTGCCATTTGTCATAGCTTTTTAACAGATTCTTTATTTGACATAAATTCTATATAATTCTTAAAATATTTACAGTTGGACAATGGAAGAAATTGGCATACCTGGATGTCAAACCTTTTATTCACTGGCAAAATTGAAATGAGTTGCTGGAAATGCACAGCATATGATCAGAGGCATTGAATTAAAAAATATACTTTATTCATAGTAAAAATTACATAAATAATTTACAGCATCTGCAGTTCTCTTGTTTTTTATGTAAATAAATGACATGACCAAAGCTGACATTGCATAAGATGCATAACCAAATAATTTTATTTCAGTGACACACAGAAACAGAAAGAGGGGAAATTCAGCAGGTCTGTTAGGGAAAAAAAAGTTTCCAGTCTACTGAGACAATAGGATCTGCAGATGCTGGAGAATCCAAGATAACAAGGTGCAGAGCTGAATGAACACAGCAGGCCAAGCAGCATCTTAGGACCAGGAAAGCTGACGTTTCGGGCCTAGACCCTGAAGGCCGGAAACGTCAGCTTTCCTGCTCCTAAGAAGCTGCTTGGCCTGCTGTGTTCATCCAGCTTTTACACCTTGTTATTCCAGTCCACTGATACTTCACTTCTTCAGAATATACATCTGACGGGAGAAATTCTTCCAGTGGCATGTCACTTTTGCAAATGAAGTGAACGTGTCGAATTTTCATAACCTGTCAAGCACACCGAGAGGTTTTAACCTCATTGGCAGCCTTTGATGCACTGTGCTCTAAACGAGAGCAGGAGACGGCTCTGGATAGTTTAGGGAGTGGGTTGATTGTTGCCAGTGAAGGGCTAGGGAGTTATCGCGAGAGTGGGCGGGGCGGAGGCTGCGTGGCGGTTCGTTCTTGAAAGGCCCTGACCTCGGACAGCGTGTGGTGGATTTGCCGAGTGTCCGTTTGGGGCAATTCGCCATGGAAGAGATGAGAGAGGGCCCGCGGGCAGAGCCGAATCTGGAAAATACTCAGCACGAAGTAATCGAGACGGTCGTTAAAATGTAATGAACGCTCTCGCATCCTGCCGCGCAGTCGGGGTTCGCGCGGGCCCCCGGCTTCAGGCCCTTTGGCCAGACTCTCCGCTCAGACCCCGTTTTCCCCGTCGGCCGCCTTTCGTTTTATAATTCTTCTCGTTTGTCCTGGCCCCACTGTCCGGCTTGTGTCGGACCTCCCAAAGCTTGTTCTCGGTCAAGAAGCCGGGGTTTTTTAAAAAAATATAAACACCCCCGATTACAATTAACGAGATTCGCTTTGTCGGGCAGTTTGCTCCAGATTTCTGCTGCCGCTGTTTTCTCGCAGGCTTTCGCCAGAAAATTTGGTGTTTTTAACCTTACATTTTTACGCTG
Organism: Stegostoma tigrinum; assembly: GCF_030684315.1. NCBI lineage: Eukaryota > Metazoa > Chordata > Chondrichthyes > Orectolobiformes > Stegostomatidae > Stegostoma > Stegostoma tigrinum. The sequence goes on along the minus strand of NC_081386.1, from coordinate 22,294,513 downwards.
TAGTTTATGTGTAACGCATTTTATTCCCCCTGTTTTGAAGGGGGAGTTGTTGCACTATGGAAATATGAACTATTTGTGGTTGTTTAAAACAGTGTGGTGGAAGGGAACATTATTTATAGCCTTGTACAATTATTGTCTCTTTGAAAACAGTTAAACGATACCTCTCCAAAGTTGGGGCAAGAGTTAATGTATTTAGTAGTTCCTAAGTTGTACATCACTCACGACCTAAATTTAAGCCTTTCCTGTTCATTTTCGAAATATCTTCCTTTTTTTGGGGATTTGCTGCAACTGTTTCATTCGTTGTGTATCTAACAAAGAAGTGTGCACGTGGTTCTTGGTAAACGTTTTACATATTTAAATATAATTACTATTGAACAAAACTGCCTATCGGAAGTAAAGTATTCCTTAGCCTGCACGAAGGCACTTTGACAGTAGTATTAGTCGTGAGAACATGCTCCACAATTGATTGTAGAAAGATATTCCAATGCAAATTGTATTTGCTACGTGATTTGTACAGTATTTACAAGGGTAAAAATAGCTTCTATCCAACAGCCAATTTATAGTAATGAATTTAGCTGACATTAGGTCTCCTTGTTACTTCCATTGAAATGTTGTTTCTTTTTCCAGCTAATAGTAAAACCTGGTGTCAGCAAGCTGCTGGATAATTATTATATTCAATGGCTTACAGATTTTACAGTCATCTTTAAATTTTAAAGGTATAATTCCAAGTTCAGCCTGTGAAAACACCTAATTTAGTGTAGTCAAAGTGAGCAATCTAAGCTGTGGCCTCTTGTTTTTATGAGGCTTAACTTGATTTTAAAATTTGAGATAATGATAACTGGCTCTAACTCCATCCTGTTGGCACACCAACAATCTAACCTACAAGATGAAAGCTTAATTCAGTGAATAGCATTATTCCAAGTTAAAAGGTTGGTGGTTTCAGCCCGTTTGCAGGATCAACACAGTCAAGCTGCAGATGTCCTATATTAGAAGTGACCCATTTGAATGTGAAATTAAAGAGACAATCTGTCTTTAAGATCCTTTGAGGCTAGAATTTTAAGGATATAACAAAGGGTTGTGAAGTTGGAAGAACTCTAAGGTTGAGAAAGGGAATGCCATGCCATGGAGGATTTGAAAACAATTAGAATTTTTAAATCAAAGCATTGCTTTACCAGGACCCAGTGTAAGCCTGCTACTAAAAGGGTGATAGCGAGCAAAATTTTATGCAACTTAACACACAGAACTGAGTTCTTGGTGACCACAAGTTGAGAGAGTAGAATGTACGAGACCAGCCAAGAGTGTGTCAACTCTAGACATAAGTGTATCAGTGAGGTTTTCAGTAGTAGACGAACTTCATTCGAGGTGAAGTATGGAAACATTGCCTTTTTCCACTACCAGTAATCTAGGTGGAAGGAAAATGAAGTCAACAGTTCATTTCAGAGTTAAATGTGACCATGTTGTGAGCAGACTGGTTTAATCTCTGATTGTTGATAGGGAGAGAGATGAAGTTAGCAGTTGGAGAACAAAACTTTGAAGGGGCTCTGTAAACACTTGGTCCTCTGGCCAGTATTCAATTGGAAGAAATTAAGAAAGCAAATGGTATTTTAAGTTTTGTTACCATGTGGTTACAGTGCCACAGTGAAGAAGTACTGCTACAATTATGTAAGGGACTGGAAGGGCCACAACTGGAAAACAAATTACAGTTTGCACTCCTTATCCAAGAAATTTGCCTTTTTGAGGGAGTATTATGCATGTTGACTAGACTGGTACTTGGAATACATAGATTGTTCTATAAGAATGGCAGAGTAGACAAGGATTATGTTCTTTCATACTGAATATTGATGGGAAATCAGATTGAAATATAAGATTCCTAAGGGGCTCAGCAGGGTGTGTACTAGAAAGATATTTGCCCAGCTTAGGAATCTCAAACTTCAAAATAAGATGTTAACCATTTGCAACTGATAGGAGAATTTTTTTGATTTGCAAGTGTTGTGATCATTCTTTCAGAATTTTCCAGTACAATGGAGCCATAAATGCTCCATATATGTAAGACGTGTTTGGATACTAAGAGAATCTAAGGATATAGTGTGGGTTGGTGGAGTTGAGCTAATCAATTAACCATAATCATACAGACCCAAAGGGCAATATGACCTATCTCTGTTTCTATTTCTTGTATACTCCAGGCTGTTTTTAAGATTTATTGTAATAAATAAAGAAGGATGATGAAATGAGTAGGGGCAAGAACAGGCTTTAACTCCTGAATCACAAAACTGTTTCCTGGTCTACACTTATTCTATTTGTTGTGGAAGGAATTCATTTTTGTCTGGAACATGCATGTGTGTTTAATTAACTTGTTAATGTTGTGTAAAGTTGTAATTTATTTTCTTATTGTATGTATTACTAAAATATCTTACTTTTTATACTACCAAGCAATTATTTAAAAATAGCATTTACTAAAAGAGACACAAACTCTAAGGTTTTTGTCATGCGCTTTGGCGTAGCGAGTATGCAAGAAATCAGACTTGGTTGGGGAAGACAAAAGGGACACCAATTTATACAGCATGAAAAGAAAGTGTTGGTTGGGTTATCACTGGCATGGGGACACAGCAAGGACAGTTCATCTTAATTCTTAGACCAAATAGATTCTGGTCAGGGTGTTGATATGAGAATGCGGCAGACCTTTTTTAGTTCCACGAAAAAAGGTGTGTATACAAGCTCCCTTTGGCTACATAAAACAGGAACTATTTTGAATATATGGAATTTCTACTATATGCAAATGCATGACTGTGCAGTGATCTTGAATTTTTTGGTGTAATTCTCAGCACGCCTCATTGATAATTTGCAGCAAGTAGTGTACTGTTTGTGTTCAATGAGCTTGTGCTTGCAAACCTGAGAAAAGTATGTCCACTATATGATGTGATTCTGCGATTGGAAATGTGTCATTGTATAATTAGGACTGTGCAAAGAATGAGACTAGAAACCAATTTAAAATCATCAGTGAGATATGAAGTTTGGCCTTCTTCTGAACCATATAATTCTACAGTCCCATTAAATCTAAACATTCATTCAGCCTGCCCTGATAATTCAGCAAGGAAACATCTCGCTGAGAGAGGAAAAAAGTACCCTTGGGGTAATTCATTTGTGCATGCTTGAAGCTGCACAATTTTTTTATTCTCTTGTGGAACCTGGGCATTGCTGGCTGGCCAGCTTTTATTGCCCATCCCCAGCTGCCCTTGAAGGTAGTGATGAGCTACTGCTGTAATCCATATGTTGCAGGTAGACCCACAATGGCCTTGGAAGGGATTTTGGCCAAGTGACAGTGAAGGAACAGTGATATATTTTCAAGTCAGGATGATGATTCATGAGGAGGGGAACTTACAGTTGTTGTGTTCCCGTTTTTCTGCTGCCCTTGTCCTTCTAGATGGAAATGGTTGTGGCTTGAAAGGTGCTGTCTAATGATCTTGGGGGAATTTCTGCGGTGCATCTTGTAGAGTGTCGGTGGTCGAGGGAGTGGCTACTTGTGGATGTGATGCCTGTCAAGCAGGCTACTTTGTCCTAGATAATATTGAGCTTCTTGAGTGTTAGACCTGCACCAATCCAGGCAAATGGGGAACACACTGCTGACGTGTGAAGCCTTGTAGATGTTCGAAAGGTTTTGGGTTGTAGGGAAGTGAGTTACTCGCTGCAGTATTCCTGACCTCCACTCTTAGAGTCATGGAGCCGTACAGCACAGAAATAGACCCTTCAGTCCAATTCGTCTGCACTGACCAGGCATCCCAATCTGCTATTATAGCCACTGTGTTTATATGGCGAGTCCAGTTGAGTTTCTGGACAATGGTAACCTTCAGGATTTTGAAAATGGGGGATTAAGTGATGGTAACACCATTGAATGTCAAGGGGTGGTGGTTAATTTGTCTCTTATTGGAGATGGTCATTGCCTGGCATTTTTGTGTACAAATGTTAATTGCCACTTGCCTGCCCAAGCCTGGATATTGTCCAGATTTGAATGTGGACTGCTTCAGTATCTGAGTATTTGTGAATGGTGCGAATTATTAGCGAATGTCCCCACTTCTGAACTTGTGATGGATGAAAGATCATTGGAGCAGTTGAAGATGATAGACTTCTGCTGAGATGACTGATCCTGGATGGGAGTTTGCTCGCTGAGCTGGAAGGTTAGTTTTCAGACGTTTCGTCACCATTCTAGGTAACATCATCAGTGAGCCTCCGAGGAAGCGCTGGTGTTATGTCCCGCTTTCTATTTATCGGTTTAGGTTTCCTTGGGTTGGTGATACCATTTCCTGTGTTGGTGATGTCATTTCCTGTTCTTTTATCAGAGGATGGTAGATTGGCTCCAAATCAGTGTGTTTGTTGATGTAGTTCCGGTTGGAATGCCATGCTTCTAGAAATTCTCGTGCGTGTCTCTGTTTGGCTTGTCCTAGGATGGATGTGTTGTCCCAATCAAAGTGGTGTCCTTCCTCATCTGTATGTAAGGATACGAATGATAGTGGGTCATGTCGTTTTGTGGCTAGTTGATGTTCATGTATCCTGGTGGCTAGCTTTCTGCCTGTTTGTCCAAACTAGCCACAAAACGACATGACCCAGGACAAGCCAAACAGAGACACGCATGAGAATTTCTAGAAGCTTGGCATTCCAACCGGAACTACATCAACAAACACATTGATTTGGAGCCAATCTACCATCCTCTGATAAAAGAACAGGAAATGACATCACCAACACAGGAAATGGTATCACCAACCCAAGGAAACCTAAACCGATAAATAGAAAGCGGGACATAACATCAGCGCTTCCTCGGAGGCTCACTGATGTTACCTAGAATGGTGACGAAATGTCTAAAAACCAACCTTCCAGCTCAGCGAGCAAACTTGCATCCAGAACCTCAACCTGAGCTATAAATCTTCTCAAAACTCGAGATGACTGATCTCAAACAAATACAATAATTTTCCTACATACCAGGTATGACTCCAGCCAACAGAGAGTTGGCTTCCTGATTCCCACCGATTCTAGTTTGGCAAGCACTCTTTGTTGAATGCAGCCTTGAGGTTCGGGACCGCATCAAGTGGCAGCACAGTGGATCAGTGGTTACCACTGCTGCATCCTGACAGCGCCAGGGACCCGGGTTCTATTCTACCCTTTGGAGTTTGCGCATTCTCCCTGTATCTATGTGGGTTTCTGCTGGGTTCTCCAGTTTCCCCCCTGCAGTCCAAAGATGTGCAAGTTAGGTGGATTGGCCATGCTAAATTACCCACAACGTTCAATGATTTGGTAGTTAAGTGTATTAGCCATTGGAAAATGCAAGGTTACAGGAAAAGGGTAGGTGGATGGATCGGGGTCGGATACTCTTTGGAGAGTTGGTATGGACATGTTGGACCAAATGGCCTGTTTCTACACTCTAGGAATTCTAAGGACCACTCGGGAATTCAGCTCTTGTACCCATGTTTGAACCAGGCCTGCAATGAGGTCGCAAGCTGAGTGGCCAGAAGACCATAAGACAGAAGAGTGGAAGTAAGGCCATTTGGCCCATCAAGTCCACTCCGCCATTTAAACCATGGCTGATGGGCACTCCCCTCCCCCCACTGGGTTCCGGGGCCGGCCCGGCTCGTCCCCACCTCTCTGGCCTGTTCTTCCTCTCACCTGTCCCCTCCTCCCACCTCGGGCCGCGCCTCCATTTCCTGCCTACTGATCTCGTCCCGCCTCCTTGGCCTGCCTGTCCTTCCTGGGCTGGCCTATCCCCTCCCTCTCTCCCCACCTCCACTCGCCTTTACTGGCTCCGTCCCCGCACCTTTGGCTTGTCTCACTCCTCTCCATCTGTCGTCTCTTCTGTCCATCTTTGATCCGCCTCCCCATCTCTCCCTATTTGGTTCGGAGCCCTCTCCCCATCCCCATTTCTGACAAAGGGTCTATGCCCGAAACGTCAGCTTTTGTGATCCTAAGATACTGCTTGGCCTGCTGTGTTCATCCAGCTCCACACTTTGTTGTTACAGATAAGGAAGATGCCACGTGATTTCATTAGCATCCTGACTGGACTTTTGGTGCTGAGTAGTTATCTGTTTGTGTTTTTCTGGGTATTGAAAGCCTAATGCACTTCACTAATTTTTCAGTACAGTGTTCCCCTGTCCTGCTGAAACCATTTACACCCTTTCTAACCCTTCAATTATTCACAACAGTGAAGGAATGGCAATATGTATCCAAATCAGGACAGTGAGTGGCTTGGGGGTAACAATCGCAGGTGGGGTGTTACCATGTATCTGTTGTCCTTCTAGGTGGTGGTGGTCATGGGTTTGGAAGTTGCTGTCTAAGGATCCTTGGTGAATTTTTGCAGTGATTCCCAAAGATGCTATACACTGCTACTGAGGGTTGTTTGTGGAGAGGGTAGCTGTTTGTGGATGTGGGACCAGTCAAGTGGGCTGCTTTGTCCTGGATGATGTCAAGTGTCTTGAGAGTTGTTGGAGCTGTACTCATCTAGGCTAGTGGGGAATACTACATCGTGCTCCTGACTTGTACTTTGTCTATAGTGGGCAGACTTTGGGGAGTCAGGAGGTGATTTTTTTTGCTGCAGTAATCCTAACCTCTGATCTGCTTTTGTAGCTATTTGTATGTATTTATACGGCTAGTCTAGCTTTAGTTTCTGCCCTGATAACCCCCAGGATGTTGGTGGTCAGCAGTTCACTGATGGTGATGCCATTAAACATTAAGGCGTGATGGTTCGATAGTCTCTTACTGGAGATTGCCATTGACAGGCATTGTGTGACATGAGACAAAAAAACAGCAGATGCTAGAATCCAAGGTAGGCAAACAGGAGGCTGCAAGAACACAACAGGCCAAGCAGCATCTGGAGGAAAGGATCAGTCAATGTTTTGGGTATTACCCTTCTTTCGGACTGCAATGTGCATGTTACTTGACAGTTGTCAGCCCTGTATATTGTCCAAGTCTTGCTTCATTTGGACGTGGGCTACATCACTGTTCGAGGAGTCATGAATGGTTCTGAACATTATGCAGTCACCCCACCTCAGATTTTATGATGGCTGGAAGATCATTGATGAAGCATCTGAAGATGTTTGAGCCTAAGGCATTACCCTGAGGAACAAACTTAGGGCACTTGTGATGTAATCATGTTGTTCCATCTCTGGATCGGAGGCCTGGGGTCAAGTCCCACTTGCTCTTGAGTTGTATAATACCTGTGTAAGTTAATCAGAAAATATCTATCCCAAAGAGTGCATGTAGAGATGTTCTTGAACTGAAATGATTGACCTCCAGCATCAGCCCTTGAGGGCTAGGTAGGAATTCAACCCGCAGCGAGCTTTCCCCTGATTCTGGTTTTTCTCTGGCTCCTTGTTCCACACTTGGTTAATTGCAGCTGAATGTTAGGAGCAGTCATTCTAACCTCACCTTCTGGAATTCAGTGGTTTTGACCAAGTTTGACCTTAAGCTGTAATAAGGAGCTGGGTGGCCTTGGAGGAACCTAAATTATCTGTTGGTGAGCAGATTATTGCTGAGCAAATGCTGCTTTTAGCATTGTTTAAGACACCTTCCTTCACTTTCCTCATGAGCGAGAGTAGACTAATGGAGCGATAATTGACTGAGTTGGATTTGTCCTGCTTTTTGTGAATGGCTCATACTTGGGTAACTATCCACAATGTCGGGTGGATGCCTGTTACAGCTGTAATAGAATAGCTTGGCTAGCATAGTAAGTTCTGAAGCACGTCTTCAAAACTATCGTAGGAATGTTGTCAGTGTTCATAGCTTTTGCAGTATCCAGTATTTTTTGATATTTAATGAGTGAAGACAGGCATCTGTGATACTGAGAAGATCTTGAGGGATGGAAGTTGGCAGAAAAATTAAGCAGTCAGTTTGCTGCAGTATAATACACCATTTGTAAATTAGATAATGCTTACCACTGTCATTTGATTTTCTGTCAGTCACTGATTCCCAACTTGTACTGTTGATGTGACTATTCCTGATGCAACTCTGGCTTTGCCAACATTTCATAAAAATATAAGCAGCTGTGATTCAGCATATTACTATTTTTGATTGTTTTCTGCAATCTGTTGCAAATTGTTAGGTGCCATGCTCTTGAGAAGTTGCTCAATCCTGAGTTGGTTGCAGCCTTTTGGATATTGAATCAACTCTGCTTTTATAATTCTGGATGGTCAATATATGTGTAACATCTTTCCTAAAACTTGGGAAGAAAGACTAATATTTGGAAATCGAGGAAAATACCTCAAACTAGCTGCAATGAATTTCAATTAAAACAGAGAGCCCTTTGTAGGAAGCACTTGTATAGCTGAATGGCAGGTTGTTGACCACACAAGTCAAAATCAAAGTGCTGTACATGCACAGATTTGTTCTTTGCTGATGTTGGATGTTGATGGACTTACTGAATATTTCTAGTACTGCTTTTACATCACATTTTCAGGCTTATCTGTTTTCATTTTAATTTAAAAATAAAAATCATGTTAATAAAGCACCAGCTGATAGTTGACAAGATTACTTTACAAGCAAATTTGAAAATATGTCCATTTTATTGTTAAGGTCCTAGCCAATATCGTTTCAATTCTCTAGGACAGACTGTAAATAGTTAAACTGCAATAATTAACAAGTAATTAACTTTATTTTTAAACAAGAGACAATAGTAGCCCAAGAGTCTTGAGGACATGGACATGTTGAACTTGTATTTTCCTGTTGATGGGACAGCTGTGGAAATAAAATTTGCTTTGCTGCCGGACCATAAGTTTAGCTTATTGCACACCCTGTGATAGCATGTTCCTCTGGAAGTTTGGTGGAAGCAAAGCATGATATTTTCCCTCCATTTCTTCCCACCTCTTACTCAGAATCAAGAGAAGGACATTAATAAAATACAATCCCTTTAATCCCAAAACGACTACAGTACTCTCACCAGAGAGAATTCATTTTCTCTCACATGTGGGTTATGAGAGCCCAGTTCTGAGAGCCTCTTGTTTTTTGAATCTTTCTACAGCTGAGTTTGGTCTTCAAATAGCTCCTGGGTTTTAACCAAACACATCTGGCCTAAACTAAGCTGCGTACTCTGCAAAAACACTTTTTAGTAGTTCTGAACCATCTACCAACTCCAGGAGCAACTTCTGACACATCCAGCTTCAGTCAGGATTTCTGAAATTCTTGAGCCGAAAATAGCTTAGTCTTTGCTTTATGCCAGATGAACAGTTCTGGAACTGAAACCCGAAGTGCAAGTGTTTTCTCATCAATCTCACCCAATGGAAACAAGCCTTTATTACATTTCAGAAAGTGTGTCTTGGAAATGTGGCTGCAGAAATACTTATAAGTTAATCATTAAACTCCTTCACAAACGGACCAAACTGACATATCACTAGTTTAAAGTCCTAAAGAAAAATGATCTTAAACTCTGTAGAAATTGCACCTTTGTGCAAGTATTTCTTTAACTATATTCCTCAATGTGCAGTCCTAATTTTAATTATTTTCCACCTTGTTCTGGACTCTCACTCGTAGAAATATATCCACCTGATCAAATCCTCTAGTCATCTTGAACAGCCCTGTTAAATCATTCCTTAACTGTCAGTATTCTAGAGAACCCAAGCTGCCTGATCAGTAAGGGGTTCAAGGGTTGCAGGCTGAAGGTGGCAGAATGAGGTTGAGAAACGTCACCTGTTTTCAAATGGCAGAGCAGACTCTGGGATGAATGGCCAGTTTGAGCTCCAGTATCTTATGGCCTCATGCCCAGCTGAGGCAACCAAGGCAAACTTGGAAGATTGTGACTAAAACATAAGCAATTTCTTCACCTTCTGTGCCTAATATCCTCGGGTGGAAGATATTGAATCTTGGAGATTTGTTAGTCTTCGATTTAATTTAGTTTCTCCATTGCCTTTTTGTTTGTTAACCTTTACAGTATTGCAAGTACAAAGGACCTTTGTCTTTAATATTCTTGTCAAGGTTTTTGTCGTTCCCTTTTCCATGTCTCGCCACTCTGTGTTCCTTTGCTTAAGTTTTTTTCCCTTCCTAACTGTGTTATATATAATCAAGAAACAGAATGCAGAGGGTCCCAGATTTGAGAAACAGAATGCAAGGGGTCTGACTTACGAATATGATCCCACACAGGTGTAATTTTAAAGATCCGATATATTAACATTTTCTGTACATAGAAATGATGACTTTACATCGTCCTGCATTATGTTCTGACTGTGAACAAATTATCTTACAAACTTAAGAATGGAACCATTGACAACCAGGGGATTGCTTGTCTGGAGTTGCTAGAAATCTGGAATGAAAACTAAACACACTGGAAATACTCAGCAAGTCAGGTCATATCTGTGGAGAGTGAAATTGAGCTAAGGTCTTGGATTTTTGAAAGATTATTAACTTGACAACCTTTCTCTTTGTCAACACCTTCCAGTATCACATGTTTTCACATATATGCTGATGACACCTAGCTGGACCTTGCCACTGCTTCTCTTGACTTGACTGTTTCTAAATCATCAGATTATTTACCTGATGTCCAGTACTGGACGAGCTGAAATTTCTGCCAATTAACAATTGGGAAAAATGAAGCTATTATTTTGTGGTCCCTGCTCAAAACTCCATTGCCCACTACTCGCTTCGTCTGTCTTCTTCACAGCCATCTGAGGTTTGGCTGCCTGTTTGCAATTTTTTTTTTTCTTATTACTGCTTATATAGTTAATACAAGTTAGCTGAAATGTGACTGTTCACTCACTGTTTAATGTTACTGATCTTTAAATAAAGATGATGTGAAACTGTTATTTCCTGTTTCAGACTATCATGTCCAGCAACAGTAGACTTGCATATGGAGAAAAAGTTTGTTGTGAAAATTAGCCACTTTCATTCCTTGCTTGTAACAAATCCAAACATCTCCAGCTTATATTTTGGTTGATATTTGTATCAGGTGGCATGGTGGCTCAGAGTTTAGCCCTGTTATCTCACACCACCAGAGACTTGGATTCGCTTCTAGCTTGGGTGACTGTATGGAGTTTGCATGTTTTCCGCATGTTTGAGAGGGTTTTTCCTCGGTCCTCCGCTTTTCTCCTACAGTCCAGAGATGTGCAGGTTAACTGGATTGGCCATGCTAAATTGTCCTTAAGTATCCGGGGATCTGCAGGCTACGTGGATTATACCTGGTAAACACACGATTACCGGGAGAGAGTAAAATGCTTTTTAGACTATCCACGCAGACTCAAAGAACTAAATACTAACTCGATAGCCAGAGACTTTTCCCCAGGGCAGGATTGACTGCCACGAGAGGTCACAGTTTTAAGGTGTTAGGAGGAAGGTATAGAGGAGACGTCAGAGGGAGGTTCTTCACCCAGAGAGTTGTGAGTGCATGGAATAGTTTACCAGTGGTAGTCGTGGAAGCGGTCATTAGTGACATTTAAGCGACTGCTGGATATGCACATGGCCAGCAGTGAATTGAGGGGAATGTAGGTTAGGTTATTTTATTTTTGGATTAGGAATATTCCACGGCACAACATCGTGGGCCAAAGGGCCTGTACTGTGCTGTACTTTTCTATGTTCTAACTCCACTTCCCTGCACTCTCCCCGTAGCCCTTGATTCCTTCTGAGATCAAGATTTTCTCAATCTCTGCCTTGAAGGCGTCCAACGTCCCGGCCTCCACTGCACTCCGTGGCAATGAATTCCACAGCTGGCTGAAGAAATGTCATCTCATTTCAGTTTTAAATTAACCCCCAATTTTAAGGCTGTGCCCACGGGTCGTAGTCTCCCCGCCCAACGGAAACAACTTCCTAGCGTCCACCCCTTCTAAACCATACATTATCTTGTAAGTTTCTATTAGATCTCCCCTCAACCTTCTAAACTCCAATGAGTACGATCCCAGGACCCTTAGCCGTTCATCATACGTTAAACCTACCATTCCAAGGATCATCCATGTGAATCTCTGCTGGACATGCTCCAGGGCTATTCTAAATGGGACCCAACTAGAGCTTATAAACCCTCAGAAGCACATCGCTGCTTTTATATTCCAACCCTCTTGAGATAAACGACAACATTACATTCGCTTTCTTAATTACGGACTCTACCTGCAAGTTAACCTTTAGAGAATCCTGGACCAACGCTCCCAGATCCCTTTGCACTTCGACTTTGCAAATTTTCTCACCATTTAGAAAATAATCCATGCCTGTATTCTTTGCCCTGACAGAACCCAAACTGGGTGGCACTGAGCAGATTAATGCTCAGAAAGTGCTGCTTGCTAGCACAGTTCGTGACCTCTTCCATCACTTTACTGATGATCAAGAGTAGAGTGATGGAGCGATAATTGGCTGGGTTGGATTTGCCCTCCTTTTTCTGCACAGCGCGTACCCTGGGCAATTTTCCACACTGTTGGGTAAATGCCAGTGTCGTAGCTGTACAAGAAGAACTTGGCTAGGGGAGCAGCAGGTTCTGGAGCACAACATCAGAATATTGCCAGTGTACATAACCTTTGCAGTACCAACTGTTTCTTGATATCATATGGAGTGAATTGAACTGGCTGAAGACTGGCATCTGTAATACTGGGCATCACTGGAGGAGGCCAAAATGGCTATCCACTCTGCATTTCTGGCTGAAGATAGTTGCGAAAGCTTCAATCTTGTCTTTGCCCTGAATTGCTGAGTTCTTCCATCACTGGGGATATTTGTGGAGTTGCCTCCTCCAGGTGAGTTGTTGAATTGTCCATCACCATTCAAAGTTGTGACAGAGCTACAGAGCTTAAATCTGATCTGTTTATTTGTGAGATCGCTAAGCTTTATCTGTCACTTTCTGCTTGTGCTGTTTGATATGCAAGTAGTCTTGTTTGATAGCTTCACCAGGTTGACCCCTCATTTTTAGCTGTGCATGGTGCTGCTCAAGGCATGCCCTCCTGGAAACTCCATTATTCCCCTGGCTTGATAGTAGTTGTAGAGTGAGGGATGTGCTGGGCCATGAAGTTGCTGATTGTATTGGAGTACCATCCCGCTTCTGTTGGCCCACAGGTGCTTTGAGTTGCTAAATTTGTTGGAAGATTATTCCATTTAGCACGATGAAAGTGCCGTGCAACATAATGCAGGGTATTCTCGGTGAAAATGGACTTGCATCTCCACAAGGACTGTATGTGGTAATCAGTAGGAGACTTCCTTACCCATGTTTGACTCTGCCAGATGGAGTTTATTTTAGGTAAATGTGAGATGCTGCACTTTGGACAAGCACATCAGCGAGGGCTTGTACACTTGATGGTAAGGTCCTGGGGAGTGATGTTGAACAGAGACCTTAGAGTGCAGGTTTGTAGATCTGGAAAGTAGAGTCATAGGTAGACACGATAGTAAAGAAAGAGTTTGGTATGCTTGCCTTTGTTGGTCAGTACATTGAGTATTGGAGTTGGGAGGTCATGTTGTAGCTGCACACAACATTGATTAGGCCACTTCTGGAATTTGCATTCAGTCCTGGTCTCAATGCTGTAGGAAGGATGTTGTGGAACTTACGAGTTTAGAAAAGTTTTACAAGTAAGATGTCAGGGAGAGGCTGAACAGGCTGGGGCTATTTTCTCTGTGTTGGAGGCTGAGGGGTGACCTTTTTAGAAGTTTATAAAATCATGAGAATAGATAGGATGAACAGCCAATGTTTGTTCTCTCTCCCTGCGAGTAGTGGAGTCCAAAACTAGAGGGCATTGATTTAACGTGAGAGGGGAAAGATGTAAAATGGACGTACGAGCAACTTTTTTCATGCAGAGGGTGGTGCGTGTATGGAACGAGCTGCCAGAGGAAGTGGCGGAGGCACGTGCTATTACAGCATTTAAAAGTCTTCCAGATGGGTATGTGAAAAGGAACATTTTAGAGGGATATGGGTCAAATGTGGAAAATAGGACTTGCTTAATTTTGGATATCTGATGAAGTGAACCAAAGGGTCTGTTTCCTTGCTGTATGGCTCTATGACTTTAATATCTGCTGCATTCCCACGGCAATACCCTGATCAATCCAAATATACCTGTCTGGTCTCAATTCAGGTTGACAGCTGATCGTACTGACCCTCCATGCAAGGACAGCCTCATTAATTACTACTCATACTGTCTCAACACTCACTTTTTCACCTCAGCTTCTTGAGTCACCTTGTGAATGAGTGCAAGATGAAAGCTTTGAATTTTTGTCTCCTTTTGCAGTGTGTATGAACTAGCTCTTAATAGGTTGACAGGTACTAATATGTTGACATTTGAGACAAATGGCTTTGTTCAAAGCACCTGAATAGCTTTGTGTTCAGTTAACGTATTTTTCCTTAATACCTAGTGAAGAGGATGAGCCACCAAAGGAAGAGACTTCAAGTTTGAAAGAAAAATCCACAGGAAACACAAAGTCTAATAGATTTCATCCATATTTGAAAGAGAAGGCAACAAATGGAGACAAAAAGGGTTATAACCGGAACAGAGTGTTTATCAGCAATATTCCATACGACACAAAGTGGCAAGTGATTAAAGACCTTATGCGAGATAAAGGTAATTTATGGAAGAAGTTTTTATATGAATAACAGTACTTTCCAAAATCAATCTAGCATTTTATCTGTTAAAGTTTTAAAGGATTGTTTTAAGTTTACTGATGATGTAGCAAGCATAATAAAAATTGGAGAAATTTCTACATTAATGATTGAGTTGACACTAATGAGACCATACCCTTTTTTATGCTTTGAATTTAGCCTTAAAACATTTAGCTTATGTGAAACATCAGGGAAGATGTTAAAGCTGATCTTTGAAGTAAATATATGCAATTTTTATCATGTTTGATCTAATCTGTAATGTTAAAATCAATTATGCATCAAAATGAAAATTATCTTGTGAAGTGGAACAAAAAGTACTTTTAAGAGCTTGACATCTTGCTAATTCATATGCTTTACTTGCCTGTCTTTACAAGGGTGAATATATTGAAGCTCTCATGATGTCCAGAGAACTCATTCAAAAAGTATCATAGTTCCATGATGTGCAGTCAATGCCTTTGTATAGTGTACTCTGCCTTAAAAAAACACACAAAAGGAAAGAAAATAGGCTCACATAATACTGGAAGGCTACAGGTCTAAAGCTATTCGTCAGGCAAAAATATTCCCTGTGGCGTCGAAAAGGTGCCGCCTGGAATGTTTCTCTTTGGGGATGTTATATCATTGTAGCAAAAACAGAAGTTGCTGGAAAAGCTCAGCAGGGCTGGCAGCATCTGTGAAGAACTGTTCTGTGGAAGAGTCACCTGACCCGAGACATTAATTCTGACTTTTCTTCTCAGATGCTGTCAGACCTGCTGAACTTTTCCAGCAACTTCTGTTTTTGTTCCTGATTTTCAGCATCTGCAGTTCTTTTGGCTTTCATATAATTGCAAGTTGTTTATTGAAATGTCACTTGAGATGAAGGTGATGCTAAAAACCTTTAACAGACATTGAAATTTTTCTGAAAACGTCCAAAATTTAGCTCAAAGCATCTTCCTTTTTCAAAAGACAAGTGGAATTTTTTTTCAGTAAGGAGGATTTGTACCAAGAGATACATGACCCATAAAGAGTGACATGTCTGTTTCCTTGACATTAACTTGGGATCATTATCATTTTATTACTGTTGTAAATTCTAGTGGATCCATGTTGAATCATTTGGAACAAAATCATTTTTGTGTGAGAAATATTTCTCATGGAATCTGACTTGCTTCTCAGATTGGTCAAAATCTGTCTGGACCTTTTTTAAACCTTTTCCAGATAGATTAGTCACTTCTTGGAAGAGTAAGAATTTGCTGATTTTTTTTTTGTTTCAAAAAAGTTCAGGTGCGGGAAGTCCATCAGCATTTAGCATTTTCAGGCCAGACATTTCTACAACTTGGTTATCACTGGATGCTTCAAGTCCCAATGTTGTTTAAGTGGAACCTATATTTCATCTAGCTCTATGGTGATTTGGTTATGAGGCTTGGATCTAAAGATTCTGGATTCTTTGAATATGAGTTTTAAGATTTGTAATATCTAATTAGATTGTTCAGATGATGTATCCAAGAGGTCAGAGAATTTATTTTTCAGCTCTGGCTTTCATTGAAATTCTAAATTCATAATCTGGGGCATTTGCAAGTAGTCAAGTATGTGAACTTGGATCTACCTCTTGTAATTTGATAAGAGGAAAAGAAAATGTGTATTTATACAGTAACAAACTACATTAGTCTCAAATCCTATGCAGCCAATTGTTTAAGTGAAATCAGCATTCATTGTGAACAAGCATCTTTTAAAAAGGTGCTAAGCAATAACATAACTAAAAATGTGATAACCACTGCTTAATAAAAACTTTCATTCAGTCTAGTTCTATGGAGCTTTGAGTATAATTTGCTGATGCCCCTTACACCTCCAATAGATGGAAATTCTAGTGGCAACTACCTGGAATCTTGTACTTGCGTTCTAAGGACCTATGATATAAAAGTTAAATTGTTTTTGTTTGGCTTTTTAGCCTCGATTATAATCCATATTGTGTACCACTGGGATTGAGAAACCTAGAGAAAATTAAGAACTAACTAACTGTTTTTTGGTTCATGTTTTGTAATTGGACGAAACTCTATTATAAGATAGGCATTCACATAGTTGTTGTACAAAATGAGTTTGTCAAATTGTTTGTTTCCTTGGTAGTTACTTGGTAATTATTTCATCCAGATCCTATCTTTGGTGGAAGGCGTAGTTGGGGAATCTATGACCATGTATGTTTTCTTGGAATGTAGTTTTGCACTTAGTGGTGTCATCATAAATATTTCAGTTCCAGAGTGTGGAGCTCTGCTATACTGCCATATCTCACTTACTTTAACAAGATTACATCACTTGGCAGTTTGGAAGTTTCTGTTCTCTTTTTATCTTAAGAAATCCTGTTTCCAGAGTCCAGATTTGCCAAAAAGGAAATTGAGGTCTGTGCAGTGAAAGAATTGGTACATAGGATTGGGATGTTTTTGTTTTTGGCTAATGCTTTCCTTTTTACTGACAGTGGCAAATTGGCTGTTGGTGTGTATTGCCTTGTGTTGCTACCTGGCTGTTCAGGACCTACTAAGAAAGTTTGTGACTAATTCAACTTGGCTGTGACAGTGCAGCAACACATTCTTCTGTTGGCAAGTGCTTTTTGAGTAACCTTCACATCTTGGGCAATTTTGCAATTGAGCTGGTTGGTCGCATTCAAGTGATTTTCAACATGGTTCAATACCATGACTGTTGAATGCCTGCTATAGGTATTTCTCATTCTTTTGTATTGTTCAGTTCCATGTGCAAGGTTGCTTCCTTTTATTTCCTCTCTTCTATTATAACTAGACAAATCCTTATTTATTCTCAGAATTTTTCAACTCTCTAGGATGTACCAAATGTTTGATAAATCTATGCAGGCTTTGGTAGAGCACCTGATGAACACATGACACAAAGCTTTTAAGAGACAGCATTCCTGTTTTCTCTTCGAATTCTAACTGTTGTTTGACTTAACTGTATTAGTGAGCACATTTTTTTGGAAATAAAATTGCAGTTACGGTAGGTAATTAAAATTGTGCAATGACTTGGTTCGCACTTCGTGACAATATCGTATTTTTCACTTTAGGTTTTGGTGTATGATGAAATAGTTTTGATTATCATGGATGAGTACAACTTAAAACTTCTTAATTTTAAAAAAAATTATCCAAAACTGCATATTTTGTGCAAACTGATTTTACAAGTGATGAATGACTAAGAGCGTTTTGAGGCTGTCTAGCAGAGCCGTGTGGACGTGAGACAAGGCATCAAACATTGTAAAGGCCTTCTTAATCAGGATTTGTTTTGTTTGCAGCCAATTGTATAATTCTGGGCTTTGTTTAGGCCTCAGGATGGATTATTGAAGTCCTGTAATAGATGGTTGAGCATTGCAACTCCTAAATACATAGACAGTGAAATTTCCTTATTGTGCACATGGCAATGTAGGGTTTTTTCTGGTGTAAGGAATTTGCATCTGGCAGAGAAAATGCAGAAAATTACTGATGCTTGCCTTTTAAGTTTATTGGAGAAAACTGGAAGCTGATATACTTCCTTTTATTGTCCTTTTTATCAAGTAAGATGGACTTTGGTTCCAAGTATTGTTCTTATTAATGCCTCTACTATTGAGCCAACTATTGGAGTTTAAATGATCTTGTGCTAAGCAAAATGTAATTTTTGATGTTTGCATCTGTTGTAAGGTGACACAAAGTTTTAATTGTGAAGCTCAATGTCTTGGATTTGGATTTAGATTTTCATGCCATGATATGGCTGAATTATTGCTTTTGTGTGTTGTGCAACAAGCATTTCCATTGCAGTATTGTGTTTATGTATTTGTGACTTTACACATCCAGGGTTGTAAGCTTTGTCACCTTAAAACAGTGTATTTTGACTGCCTCAAAGTTGGCTTTGATAGGAAAATGTAACTTGTTTTAGCAATGTTGGATTGTTTATTAAATGGTAGTAACAACATTTTGTTATTTGTTCACCAACTATATCATACAGGCCAAATCTGTTTAATTAGCTGTTATATGATAGCAAATGTTGTTTGAATCTGATTTGGATGATGCAGGTGACAAATCTTTTGGGGAAAATGTTGATTTTCATTTTAAAAATTGTATGTATTGTAATTACTAGGTGGTGTGCTGGTCTGGTGTTGATTGTTGGTGAATAATGGGTTGTTCCTCTGTAGTGTTGTGTAAGTGGCAACAGTGAAGTAAGTGTGTGGTCTTTTAAATGCATTGTTTTTGGTATTTCCCCTCTGTATATCTCATGTAGTTGGTGGTGTTATATACGTGGAACTCTTTAAGGATGCTGAAGGAAAGTCAAGGGTAAGTGGGAAAATCTGCTTGGGGGTTCATAAGGTCCTCAGCAGTCTTTTTTTAAATTTATTGTTTAGTACAGGTAGCTCAATTTTTAAGGTGTTTTGTTAGCTAGGATACTCTTGTATTTATTGCCAACTCCGCTTTATGCTGGAGTTTGGTTGTGTTGTCTGGCACTAAGAAAGGGATAATCTGCAGGCCTGTAGTGGATATTTTCATGTTTAATTGATTTGGACTGGTGTTAGCTTAAACAAGTTGTAATGCATTGCTTTTATAGAAAAGTAATCCTAAAATGTAGGAGGTAGTTGCATCAAGGGACTGTTACGTAATTTCAATACTTTTGTGAATCCTTTCCTACAGACTTGTGACTTTTTAAAGTATAAGATTGAAATGATTATGTAATTTCATGTACTAAATTATCTTTCTTTTTTTTTCTTCCCCTTTTGCATTGCCTGTCATCTGAACTTAGGGTTGTGGGTAAGTTGTCATTTATCTTTGTTAATTGGTTAATGTGTTGTTCTTTGTTTCAAATTACATATTAAAAATTAGACTTATTTTCCCTGGAATAATTCTGTTCACGTTTTAAGAACTACATTAATTTTCCGATGAAAGCTCCAGACGCTGTAATTAAGTACTGTTTTAGTGTCTCCTTTTATCTTGGCATCAGAAGGGTGCATGTGGTGCTTCTCCTCAGGTGCAGTCTGCATTCACATGTGAATTGCCCTGTTCAAATCTTCTTGGATTCACTTTAGTGAAATCAGTGACCATGAATACCTGTTAGTGATGAATGGTCTTACTGGATAAAGCAGATTTACTTGGGGATGCTGATGAATATCCATTTCTGGACACTTGGCCTGTGTGTGTTTACAAAATAGGTTTCAAACCCATGAGCAAAATTTGTTCAACTTCAATATCAGCTATTTCAAGAGAGCCTAGCTAATTGCTGATTATGGGAAGATAGTATCAACATTGAGCTGTATAGAAGTCAATGCTGTCTGATACACAGGTTATCTAGATAGTAGTATGTGTAAGATGCATGAAATTATCCCCACTCATCCACTGTTGTAATACTTGAAAATTGATGAAATAATTTACTGCACTAACACTTTTCATTTAAATCTCCAGAGTTGTGGAATTCAAAACTGAAGATTTAGTTTCAAAGGCTCTAGATGTTATGAACAAATATGATCTCGGTGGAAGACCACTCAATATAAAAGAGGTGAGTATTGAGTCATTTCTGTAGTCCTTTATGTAAAGAAACATTTTAAGTAATTCGCAAGGCATAATAGACAAATATTAATGAATTCATTGGTCTACTGATGTGGGAAGTTTTAACAGGTTTTAAGTGGACGTTAAAGGAATGGTTCAGTGACTTTACTGTAACTGGCAAATGTTGCCTAATGGTGGAATAATAAATGAGAAGTTAGAAATACTCAATAGTTTAATCAACCTGTAGGGTAAGCGGTTAACAAAACTATTGTTAAAAGTTTTATTTGAAGAAATATTTAAATGCTTTCTCCACAGATTGAGTGTATTTCCAGCACTTGCAGTTTTCTTCTTCATAGTTTATTGCCATCATTACTCAAGCAGCTTAAGAGTGCTTTTTTTTGATTATGGCTTTGTTTTAATGTTTGCAAATTGAAGGGTTTTACTGGAGAAACTGAATAATTGCGGTCTTGGATAAGCTTTCAAAGCAACAGAATGATTGACTGAATCCATATAACTCTGTTATAATGTTCCACTACCTAAAGTGAATATCAATGTTCCATTTTTTTTTTGTTTCTTTTTGGGAAGAGTGCCTAGAAATCTTTTTAAATTCTTGAGTCTCAAAGTTTACAAGTGGACTTGTGTTTTTTTTAAATGATATAGGCAGTATTAACTAAACACTCTGGTTATAGTTTGAATCTGCCTGTGTTTGGTCCCATTTGATGAATTCCATGAGGCACTGTGATTGTGTGATGCAGTCCAGTAAACTCAACATTTTCTGTTCAATCTTTTGTCTTGTTTTCAATTTACGTAACAGTTGGGCAGGTAGTCGTACAGCAGGGAAAAAAACTTGCCCAGTAGTGTTTGGTATTACAAAGTCTAAGGAAAAATATGTAACCTAAAACCCAAAAGTCTTTTCAGTTGTCTTTGAAACATATAAGATTTTGAGCGGGCTGATGGTAGATGTTGAGCATATGTTTCGCTAGTGGGAAAATTTCAAAATGGGGGGTATAGATATAGAAGATGAGCAAACTCCTTTAGAACTGAGATGCCAAGAAATTTTCTCCTCCCACCCCCACCACCTAATGGTAGTGAATATCTGGAATTCTTTACCCCAAAGAGTTGTGGAAGTTCAGTTATTGTAAGCATCTAAATAGGAGGTAGACTTGTGAAATATTGAGGAGTTGATGGGTTTGATACAAAAGGTGAAGTCACACCTGGGGCAGATCAACTGTAATTTTTCAGGAAGGTAAGGAAAGGCCTACTGTTGCTACTTTATTTTGTGTTCTTGTGTGTGTGTGTGTGTGTGTGTTGCGTCTAAAAGGAAAGAATATTGCTGTCACCTTGCTATACCCCTCAATCCGTTTTAGGTCCAGAAACCCAACACAATCAAATCACCATTCAATTTCCCTTTTTTTTAAGACATATTTACAAAGCTAGGTGTTACAAACTCAGCTATTACTGAGGGCCCTGAATGTTGTTCACCTGAAGTTCTGAACTTGTGTAACTTTTGGAAAATGTAATTTGTATTGTTTTGATGCTTTGTATAGGATGCTGAGGGAGAGCATGCCCGCAGGGCTATGCAGCGTGGAGGTGGTGGATCATACCTTGGTGGACCTGGGCCAGATGTAGGTTCACCAATCGTTAACTTGCCCCAAAATCTTGTCAATAATCCAAATATCCCCCCTGAGATCCTGACTGCTCTGCAGGCTGGAAGACTCCTACCAACTGTATTTGTTGCTAATGTGAGTACAGTACATAATTTTTGTCATTTCCAAACAGAAATTGAATGACAGTTTTGTTATTTTAAAAATGTTTGTTCACCTACCTGTTTGTGTTCAGCTTGACTTTAAAGTGGGTTGGAAGAAGCTGAAAGAAGTATTTTCCATGGCTGGGACAGTAAAACGTGCAGATATTAAAGAAGACAAGGATGGCAAGAGTCGTGGAATAGGAACTGTGATTTTTGAACAGCCTCTGGAAGCTGTTCAAGCTATCTGTATCTTTTCTTCCGTATTTATTTAAGATACGCTTGTGTTAATGTTTTCCTAGATTATGTTCAGTATCTGCACTTTAAAGGAGGGTCCCCATTTGTCTTGTTAGTGATGTTAGTGTAAAATGCAAACAAGTCACCAAGGTCTAAGGTCTAGAATTTTCTCTCGTGAAACATCATAGGGTACACCATTGGACACATAATTCTGGTCAGTTATATTTGCTCACTGTTAATGCATTTGTTTATTTGGTTATCAAAATGCAACATTGTTGCTATTCCTTGCAGTGTTTGAAATGTTGAGATCTGTGATTGTTTGCTCATCACCTCTGCCTGGTTAATACTAAAAATTGCTTCAGTGAGTTCGTTCATTCTGAAAACAAGCCTCTTGCTTATTTTAAAGAGGCAAATGCACAAGATCCTGAGAAATTTCAGCATTTGGATGACAGTGAGTTTTGTTATCCTCTTGTAGTTTGCTATTTCAGCCTTTAAAAATATTTATTATTTCCATGCACTGTTCTGTGAAATATGTAATATACCAGTGAGCAAGATTGTTTATCGCCCATGTTACTATTACTCATGACTTGGTTGGAAGAAGCTACCAGCCTGCATTATAATGACCATACTGGCAAAAGGAAAACTTAACTCATAGTTCTGGTGTTTATCTTTGTAACTTTTTAATTTGGTGTGACATTGACAGTTTTTAAAAAAAATTAGGCATCCTTTGGTTTGCCTTGGATCATTGGTGCTTTTGTGTATAATTTGGGTACAAGTCTAGTCTTTAATGGTTGAAGGTACTAAGTATAATTGAAGGGATCAACTTTGCCCAAAGTAACTAATACAGTTCCCACTCTGAATCAACCATTTATAATCAATGTTTAAAGAAAAGGATGCAAGTTTATTGGAATTTGTGGTAAGAACGTTGCTTAGCTGTTTATGAAATACATAAAATTGCAAAGATCTTTTTATTCTTTGGCACGCTCAGTTTGTCGCTGGGTTGTAGTTTCCTTAACTTATTTAAAGCTATGTTCAATGGACAGCTTTTGTTTGACAGACCAATGCATGTGAAAATGGTAAGATTTGATTACAATACATTACAACTATGATATGGAAGATCTTGGAAATTGTTTGGTTCTCCAGTTACAAACCAAATTCTTTGTTATACAGGATGATCGATCTGTTCCACGTGATGACTTGCGTTCCACGGACAACAAAACATCACAGTTACCTCGTATGTGCCATACAAGATGTTGCATGATGAGCTACATAAGACATCAATTCAGATATGCTTGATGTTAAGAAATTGGCTGACTTGCATGATTCTGTTAAAGTACTGGTATTTTATACTTGTTTCAGGTGGGCTTGGAGGTATTGGATTGGGTCTTGGACCTGGTGGCCAGCCAATATCTGCAAATCAAATGAATATGAACAGTGCAATGGGAAATATGGGATCTGGAGGTATGATATTTAGAAAT
The DNA here is from genome assembly GCF_030684315.1 of Stegostoma tigrinum. Classification (NCBI taxonomy): domain Eukaryota; kingdom Metazoa; phylum Chordata; class Chondrichthyes; order Orectolobiformes; family Stegostomatidae; genus Stegostoma; species Stegostoma tigrinum. The sequence continues at coordinate 22,271,062 of NC_081386.1, read as the reverse complement.
AGTCTGAATGAAAATTGCAGACCATATTTGTAGGAACATTTACATTTTATGTGTGTCTATGTGTAATATATCAATAAATATATAGCATTGGTGCTTTAACTATTAGTGGTAAACCTCTTTTTGCCTTAGGAATTGGAATGGATGGACAAGCCTATGGAGGAATTAACAGAATGGGCGGAGGTGAGTTGTCTTTGGTACTGACCCATGTTTTTGAAGTGTAAATTTGTTTTATCTCTCTTGCAAGTCTTTCTGCTTACCTACCTGAAGGTATGACTGGTCCCAGTGGCTCCAACAGTGGAATGGATCTCATGAACAACATTGGATATGGTGGTGGAAACATGGGGGCCATGGGAAATATGGGTCGAATAGCAGGTAATTATTTTTCCTCTGCCTGTCTCAATGCCCTCTTATTTTTGATATATTTGGTGATCTTTCATTTTTTCTTCTAGGTATGGGTGCAATGGATGACATCAGAAGAAATATGGCTGCAGGAATGAGTGGAAATATGGGAGCAGTGAGTAGCAACATGAGTGCTGTTGGAGGGATGGGCAGCAATGTCGGAGGTAAGTTTTTTTTTCATTGTTGTTTTGCAGCCGAAGCTTTTGTACTTGTCGTGATGTCAGTTTGTTGGTATACTCGTTCAAGAATATCAAGCTAAATCACGTCACTCCCCAAATGTTCAATGAGCTTATGCAGTGAATATTTGAGCATAAACCAAGAATATTGCATGTTCGGTTAATGTTTTGTGTCCTTACGTTTGTCGGGTGGTTTTTTTGTTATTTTGGGAAAAAAATGGGGCGGAATGCTTGGTCCTGGTCACTGCCAAGCAATCTCATCCTGGATAGTGCTCCATAGATATGTTAGAGGAATTTTGAATCAGACTGTGTAATGTTGCCGATTATTAACGTCCGGATTTGTGGATCAAAGACCTATTTTAGGCTGTATAATTCCATGGGACTAACTATGAAGAACAAGATTAACCTCTGATTCTCAGCAACTTGAATGAGATATATATCTCTCACCATTTCTTGGGTTTATTTTTGTATGAAAGCCTTTTGTAAACCGTAAGTTTGTGCATGTTGGAAAGCCCTTTAGAAACTTTTGATTCCTCCTGCAAGCTCATAAAATTCAAAACTTTGTTTTTTGTTGTTTTTCAAAGCAAAAATATTAATTTTCTGCAATTTTCAGATATGTACCGTGCAGGAATGGGATCAACTGGCATGGCAGGCAATTTTGATCGAGAATTTGGAAGAAGTGAAATGGGAATGAACCGTGGCTTTGGGGACTCGTGTGGAGGTCTGGGTAAGAAGCTAAGGAGACTTTTTGTGATGTGCAGTAAAAGCCCCTCCAAAATAGGCTTTGATACACTCCGTTTGGTTCATGTAAGAAAAGTCACGCTGGTGCAGTGGAGCTTTTTTTTATTGTTGGTTTGTTTTTTTTTATTCATGTTGTGAGCATCTTCAACTAGGCAAACATGTATTGCATATCCTTGATCTAGGGGTACGTTAGGGATGCGGCTGTGTATCAGGAATCAGATGTAGGCCATAAGTATATCATATTTTTCTCCCTTAGGGGATGTTAGTGAATGGTTAGATGGTTGCCATTAGACTAGCGTTTAATTCCAGATTTTTATTGATTTCAACCACCTGCCATTGTTAGATTTGAACACATTCCCAGAGCATTAAGCATTAGGCTGAGGCTCTGGATTACTGTCCAGTTTCATTACAACAAGGCCACTGCCTTTTGCCGTTAACAGCAGGGCTGAGGCGCATTGTTGGCACAAAGCATGGTAAATATTCAATACCATTCTGCATGCTCGAATGATTTGATCAGTTACTTGGTAAAAATCTCTCGCTGAGGACAGAAATTATCGCCAGTCATTGTAATATTTTTACTTTAAATATTTTCAGTAAGAGTTGATTGCTTAAATTTAGTCCTACACTTGATTTACGAAACTATGCTTGTGATTTTTTTTATTGGAGCTGAAAATTTATATTTCCAAATGGCACTTTTTGTTTGTTTATCTTCCACCTACTCAATGTTTGCTGTTCGGGCCACGTGTCCATTTCTCACATGTGATAGTCGCAGCCAAAATCTATTGAGCAGAGATGCCTCATCTGTTTGGCTTGAATATTTTGTTCGTCTATGTGCAGTGAGTTTAGAGGGAAATACATAGTCATTTCTCAAAACTAATGGCATGGACTCAAACAGTATCTCTTTGAATGCTGGCTACTTTTTTTCCAAGAATTGAGAAAATAGCGAGTTTTGAGAAGATTTGTAGCTCAGGTTGAGTTTCTGCATGTGAGATTGCTCACTGAGCTGGAAGGTTAGTTGTCAGACGTTTCGTCACCATTCTAGGTAATATCATCAGTGAGCCTCCGATGAAGCGCTGGTGTTATGTCCCGCTTTCTATTTATCTGTTTAGGTTTCCTTGGGTTGGTGATGTCATTTCCTGTTCTTTTTCTCAGTGGATGGTAGATTGATTTGGAGCCAATGTGTTCCAACTGGAACTCCATCAACAAACACATTGGCTCCAAATCAATGTGTTTGTTGATGGAGTTCCAGTTGGAACACATTGGCTCCAAATCAATCTACCATCCAATGTGTTCCAACTGGAACTCCATCAACAAACACATTGATTTGGAGCCAATGTGTTTGTTGATGGAGTTCCAGTTGGAACACATTGGCTCCAAATCAATCTACCATCCACTGAGAAAAAGAACAGGAAATGACATCACCAACCCAAGGAAACCTAAACAGATAAATAGAAAGCGGGACATAACACCAGCGCTTCATCGGAGGCTCACTGATGATATTACCTAGAATGGTGACGAAACGTCTGAAAACTAACCTTCCAGCTCAGCGAGCAATCTCGCATCCACAATTGAGAAAATTATTACGCATTTTACAATAATGTGCTGTGAGAAAATCAGTTACTTAACAGACTTTACCTCCTTCGGTGGCTAGACCACAAGCAGCATTCCCACTAATTTTCTTCTGGGTTGTGCTGACCCTCTGAGGTCCATGCTTTTCAGTGTCTTCGAGATCCAAAAGCCAACATTGCAGTTGGCAAACAGAGCGGCTGCACGTGTGCAACTTAGAAATGATATTGGTTGCAAGTTAGTCTAATTGTTTTGCACAATATGGAAATTGTATATCTGTTTTGAATGAGTCATCTATAAACTTTTTCCATTGTTTTTTTTTTCTCCTTTTTAGGAGGTGGAATGGTTGCAGGTCTTGGAGGAAACATGGGAGGTGGAATGGGCACTACTGGCATAGGCCCAGTGGCATCTGGACTGGGTAAGTTTCAATTCTTAACAAAGAATGGCTTTCCAACCAGGAATAGCCACAAAGTACATTGATAGCTATGTGTCAGATCTAATTTTCAAATTGGTTGTCCTGGGAAATGACCATCTTTTGATGAAATTGCCTTTGAACAGATCCCTTGACCTGTAAAACTATATTACAGAAAGTTCCAATTTGTGAATTGTTGGGATGGACAATAAAAACTTTCAAATGGGGTACTTTTGTGATAATTGATGGCTTGGTGGCCAGTATTATTAACACCTTTATTGCTTTCAGTTAAATTATTTGAGATGCGAAACCTGAATGAAAATGTAGTACATGCTAGCTTTCTCTGTTCTGGCTTTGTAAAAGGCTTTTGTTGCCTTTACAAAACCATCAGTTCTTGTCACACAGTCCATAGGTTTAAAGGAAGCTTGAAACACAGCTTCAAATCTTATTTGCAAATAAAAATGAGCATTGAAAATTGCAAGTCCTTTCCACTAGAGTAGAAATCTGAAGTTGAAATTAAGGTGGATTGAGCAGAATCTGGTGACCATGACCTCAGTATATCACACTGACCCCATTATTAATAGGGTCCAATAATACCTCTTTCTCAGGCTCAAATTTAATTTACTTCCCTTTTACATTACAATTCCATTAAGCTAATGACCACAGAGTCCTAGAGAAACAGAAGCTTCGGTCTAATTTTGTCTATGTTCAATTAGCCTTTACTTTTCTAAAATAAGGGTTTCATGATACGTCCGCTGTTTCCTATGTCATCTAGAAAATGTTTAGATACATCTTACTGCAGTTTAAATTGAGTGATCTGATATTGAACACCATTTGCCATAAATTTGACAAACTTAACCCGCCTGCCCCATTGCAACTTTCTGCTTCCATCTGTACTCCTTAGTGTCATCTTCACACTGAATTACGCAGCTCTCTGCCTTCATTCAATTTGCTTTTAAAAATATGAAGAAAAACTGAGTCCCGCACAAGCTTCTAGGGATACAGATTTCAAGCCAATCATTATTACTTCATTGTTTCTGGATGTTAAAGGAGAAGTTTCAACAAAGAGACCATTTATCTAGTTGTTCCTGTCTTGATGAAGTTGAGACACCTAAGATCTTCCTATTATGAAGTGATTTCTGGAAAGTGTAACGTTGAGTCGCCACATTCGAGAGAGATTTTGTTGAAATTCAAAGACGCTGTTCTTGGTATTGTTAATGTCGATAATTTTTGGTATTTTTTTAAAAATTGTTTTTAGAACTTGGCTAAAAGTCTAATATAGTTTTGGATGTAGGGAAACATGGCATTGTGGTGAGCATAGCTGCCTTACAGCGCCCAGCTTAGGTGGATTAGCCATGTAAAATTTAGGGTTCCAAGAATAGGGTCAGGTGCTCTCTCTGGACGGGATACTCTTCAGAGAATTGGTGCAGACCTAATGGGCAAATGGTCTTGTTCTGCACTGTCGGGATTCTGATCTATGATTTGTATTTACATAATGTCTTTTACAAACTCAGGACTTCTGAACTTTGCAAACATTGAAGCATTTTAAATGTAGTCAGTGTTACATTTTGGAACTGTGGCACCTGACTTCCATGTGGCAACTGTGAGAAACAACAGTGTTTACGATGTTTTTGGTGGTGGTTGAATGAGAGAGCCATCTAACAAACCTCTCTAATGCATGTCTTGCTGCGTACTGTTGCACTGATGTCTGGCCGGTTTATGCACCCCAGACTGAATGGCTTGAATCCACAATCTTTTGACACAGAAACACGAATGCTCTACTGAACTGAGGCTGAATATAAGATAATTTGGTATATTTATAAATTAAAGTATAACCACTGCTCTTGAAAGTACTTCTTAAAAAATCCTGTTTTGTATACTTAGGTAGTGGAATGCCTGTTATGAACAGCATGCCAGGAGGCATGGCCATGGGTATGGAACGTATGGGTTCCAGCCTTGATCGAATGGCAACTGGAATGGGAGTAGGACTTGACAGGACCATGGATGTGGAACATGCATATGGAAGCTTGAACAGTGGATCAGTGGGAAGTGGAAGAGTACGTGGAAGTGGCTTCAGAGGCTGCCAGATTTTTGCAAGAAATGTAAGTGGCACATAACTTTGTTTCTCAAGCTTTTCCTTTTAAAATGAAAGGCACATGTATGTATAATTATAAACTTTTTGCTTTCAGCTTCCATATGATCTAACATGGCAGAAGCTAAAAGAAAAGTTCAGTCAGTGTGGTGAGTGTTTATTCTTGTATTGCCTTAACTTTTCCACTGTGCCCTAATATTTTCAGTCATGAATAATTGATTAATTTTCTTGTTGTATTTCAGGTCACGTCATGTTTGCAGAAATAAAAATGGAAAATGGGAAGTCCAAGGGTTGTGGGACTGTGCGTTTTGATTCCCCAGAAGCCGCAGAGAAAGCGTGCAGAATGATGAATGGCACAAAAATTAACGGCAGAGAGATAGATGTACGCATGGATCGCAATGCATGAATGAAAACCATGTGATGTACAGGAAAATACGGCTTGTCTGATTAGCTTTATTGTTCCACTTTTTGTTTTATACTGAAATTATTTCCAACAGCTTAGTGGAACTTTGCCTGCTGAGAGCTATAACGTAATTTTAAGATTGCCAACCTTTGTAATTGAACATTGGGACTGTTGTATGTTTGTAATTTCTGTTGATGTCTGTTTTTTTTATATATAGACAATACATTGCTGGTCATTTCTGTTTGAATGGATGAACTGTTTCTAATAAAATGTTGTCAGACTTAACTTTTTACTGTCCGTGACTATAACATTATTCATGTAGCCCGTAACTAACTATACACAAACATTTCTCTACTTCCTCTTCGTTCCCTCCCAAAATGTAGTGTTTATTGGCGTGCTGTAGAAGAAATCTGCAGGAAACCCTTTTAGGTTTCTACTAACCACTGAGTAAATGTTCCACGATGTAATTTTTACTTGAGACAAATTTGCTTCCAGAAAGGATTTGGAGTTTTAAGTTAGGAGTGTATCTGAAAAGTTCACCTTTCTCAACATTTTACAAAGTAAATTAACTGCTGCTTGAAGGATTAAAGTTTGTGCACATTTTTAAAAAAATTATATGATGTATGTAAGCAAATTAATCATTCAGCTTCAAGCCATTTCTGATGCAGTGGTGGCATATTCTTTCCTTTTTCCCAGAAATAAACATAGTGGATAATAAAAAGCAAAAGAAAATGCAGATGTTGTAAATCCGAAACAACAAAAACAAATTTCTGCAAAAGTTCAGCAGATCTGGCAGCATCTGTGAAGAGAAATCAGAGTTCACGTTTCAGGTCCAGTGACCATTCATCAGACCCTTCTGATGAACATTAACTCTGGTTGCTTAAAACCTCTAATAAACGTAGATTAAAATTATCCAGAAACAGTAAATCAAAACTCTTTGGTTATTTGGGATGTGTTTTACTTTGGATCAGTGATGTTACGTTATTTTTGACATGCATTTTTAAAATTAAATCAGTAATATTTTGCATTTGTTTAAAAAAGGCAGTAACGTGCATTTTGTTATAAACAAGGCTAAATTGTTGGATTTTACATTTTTCAATATTGTACAATTGAGGATGAACCAGTATAGACATCAACTGGATTTCACTTGATTCTGTTCTCCAGTCAATTTGTATGTAAGTTGAAACACTAGGCAAGACTATTCAAAATAGCTGTTGATAAATGAGGAAATGTTTGCGTTGGATCCTTAATTATGTTATAAATGTGCTCCCATACAGGGATGTGAGTATGAACCTTTATTGGTCAGGGATTTTTTGTCAACTGCTCGTTTACCCCAACCCTAAAAGCTTATTCTCTCATGTTGATTAAGTTTTTATGAAGTTGAAAGAGAGACATGACTTCCTGTCCTAAATTTAGCTTGGAATATAACTCAATTTTGTGTCTTTTTTCCTAGATGCCTGTTTGGGGGGGGAAAGAAGTCCTTTTGAACACTCACAAAATGAAACCTCAGTAAGTTAATCTACACCAATAGAAACCAATAGTATCCAACAAGAGGTATTTTGATTTTGTCGTGAAGGTTAAAATCTCTAGGCAGTATAGTTCAATACATGCAATGAACTTGTTATAATGTGTTGAATTGTTCTGATTTATTAGGAACCCTGTAGTCCAACATATATTTTACCAAATTCTTGTATTCATAATTTTACATGCAAAAATGGTCCATGGAAAGTTGTAAACTGTTTAATCAATAGAAACTTGTATGTATAAAGCACCATTTGCCTTAAAACACGCTGTAGTTCAAGAGTAAAGTTTAAAAAATGGACTGTGCTAAAGGTCAGTTTTACGATGTGTCTCAACTCACTGAAAACATGTTTCAGGTTAGAGCTTGGGATGCTGGTGAACAAAAGCAATCTAGGTTAGACATCACAGTATTTGCTGCTGCTATCTCTGTTTTATGGATGAACAAGGATCTTTGAAGCAAAAAGGCAGCAGTGAAATGTTAGGTGAAAAGGTAATTGTAACTGTGATAAAAGGTTAGATCAGCATCTATGACACTCTGGCTGCTGTTCCACTTGCGAGGTCCAGCTTGTGCCCGGGGAAGAACCTTCACGATGCCAAATTCTGGTATTTTAAGTGGGAGAAAATTTTGGGTCCTTTTTAAGCATGGCTAACAAATGCAGTCTGACAACGTCAATAATAAAAACAAATAACTGGAAAAGATCAGCTGGTCTGGCAGCATCTGTGGAGAGAAATTGGAGTTAATGGTTTGGGTTGAGTGACCCGAGTTAATGTTTTAGGTCAAGTGACCTTCCTCAAACTTTCAAAATTTCCCTTCACTGATGCTACCAGACCTGCTGAGCTTTTCCAGAAATTTGTTTCTGATTTACAGCATATTTCTTTCCCAGTTTTTGCCAGTCTGACAGTATACTGGATAGTTGATGATTACAGTTGTCAGCATAACCATAGTACTAATTGTCTCTAATACAGTAGAAACGTGAGGTTAGGAATAGTGTGATAGGAAAGACTATAGTGCACTGATTGTCTAGTTATGACTGTATGTAGCCATACTCCTGGACATTGTAGGAGATTTGTTTAAGTGGCTGTTGTGATTAAACGATAGTTTCAGACCAGTAGAGAAAAACAAGCATTTTATTTGAGATTTAATAAAGCTATGGAAGGATAGATATTTGAACCTCGAATAAGAGTTGGGAGAAAACTGGACACAGATTTGGAAGATAAATAGTGTGTTTGGTGGTCTGAGTGGAAATGGAGATGGAAAATGATATAACTTAATTTCTCTTGGAGGTTGAGGATAGTATTTCAAAGGATAAAAAGTTTAAAAACTTCAGCTTTCGTTATAGCCCAGTGTCAGTTGCATTTTAATGTTAGTCACATATTCTTACAGGAACACTGCCTAGTATTCCCAGCTCATTCAGAATGGAGATAGTGAGGAAAACCACGTAGACAAGCAGACATGTTGCTCCAAGTTTCTTGTCTAATTTCCATCCATTGACTTTAATTGCCACAAACATGAAGATGATGGAAAGGAGGAGAGAAGCTGTTGTATAGGTCATGCCACTGCTGTTAACTTGTACAGGTGATGGGTCCACAAATGCAGTTTTAACAAACCAAGGCACTCCTAAACAGAGCAGATCAAATACATTGGATCCTACAATGTTCGACATTGCCATGTCTCCTTTGCCTGTGAGGAAGAAAATTGTATTCAGTATCAAAGCAATTCAATTCCAATACCTTTTTATGTTGCAACTTCTAAAAATGTCTGAATTCAGATGAAAAGACACTACAAGAGCAGCGACTAAAAGTTGTCAAAGGTGAAGGTACTTGCAGAGATCAACGGACAATGTTTATGAAAAACTCGGAGCCTGGGGCATGCAAAAGACCTGGGGTTTGGAGGGGTAGAGAAGCTTAGAGATGGAAAGTTGGGGCAGTTCAGAGATTCAATTAGAATGTGGTGCACCAGTTTCCAGTTTCTGTAGTATAGATGTTAAAGTTTTTGAAAAAGACCAGGACAGTACTCAAACGGTAGTGTTGAGGTTTCTAACAGAATGGACAGTGGGATGGAGGTAAAAATCAGCAGTTTGTGATGGAGATATAGAGTATGAAGCTTCATATAGAACTCGAGGAAATGCTGAGGCTGAAAAGTTTGAAGGTGAAACTGGCTGGCAGGGAGACAAATCATGGAAAAAACACTAAAATAATATCCAGCGGTTCACAAATGGTAAAATTCTGGGTGGGTGCTAAAGGCAACAGCTTCAGCCTTAATGTTTATTAAGTGGAAAGTAGTTCTGAAAGTCAAACAGCAGAGAGATAATGAATGAACAGGTCTAAAAGCAGTGCTAATGTTTCATCCAGTATGATTTCTTCAAAACACCAAGGTGGACCTCCCTGAAGAACTGCCAGTATCAGACAGATGACTGTTTCTTTCCACCACTGCTGCCAGATCTGCTGAGAATTTTCAGCAGTTTGTGCTTATTTAAAAGATGTATGTGGTGTCTTACCACAAGCAGGAGTCTCAAAGCATTTGCAGCCAAAGTGCTTTTTTGCCTCGACTACAAGTGTATGCATTTCAAGTGAGTTAACTTGCCCAAGCACCTGCAACAGCAGTCTTAATTAAAAGAGATTATCCAGTCATCGTGATATTGGTTTAGGTATAGCTATTGGCCAGGACACGGGATAATACTGTTGCCCTGTGAAACAGCCCACAAAATCTCAGCTAAAGAGGGCTAATATCAGCTTCTCAGTACTCCAAAGTATCAGCTTTGATTTTTACGTCAAAGCTGAAGTTTTGAATAGGCTTTTGTTAAATAAGAACTGATCACATTAATTTAACATAAATACAAATAATGGAGGGCTACAGTTTCTGTAATGGCATCTGTCAGGTCCCTTCAACCACCACTTTGCACTCAAATTATATCCTGTCTGCTGCAAAATGTTAAAACAGCTCTTGGAGAAGTTCACGGTGGGGCTACAATTCTCCAAATCAGTCATAATCAAAACGCAAGGATGCTTCTTTGAATTTTAAATTCACAATTTGTTTTCTCCTTGAGTTCTCAGTGACTAGGAAACCTTGCAATGTTTCTGGATTGATGGTATGTGCCAGGTCTGGTTTGATGCTCGAGACAGAATCGCTCATTTAAAGAAGGAACCTGCATCTGTACCTGAAGTGCTGCAAACTGCGAGATGACCGAACAGGTGCTGATAAGCAGGATCATATCTATTTTTCTAATCAACCTGTTCGGAGATCTTATGACACACTTCTGGAGCAGGTGGGAATGGACAGCTATTTTATTTAGATGGCACAGGCATGAAGGACTGAAATGGCTTCTGTTTTGGTGCTGTAATTTTTCTTTGGTTTTAATTTCACATTTAAAAAGTCTTACTACAATAATATAATGCACAAATTTATTACCTTTTAATGTGCTGATTCACATTTCTAGGATCAATTACTTGCCACCTTTTTGGGTTAATCTTTTCACATAAAAGTGTGTTCATACCTTCTCTGGCAACGAGTACACTGGCCACTGTATCTGGAATGCTGGTGCCTGCTGCCAACAGCGTGAGGCCCATCACGGTCTCAGGAATTTCCAAGGTTTCACCTGAATAATGTGATTAAATAGTGTTGAGTTGTCTGATTTACGGAACATCTCTCTGTATTTAATAATAATCAAAATCTATGAAGTGGAACAAGTTCTTCATAACATATGTAGTCAAAGATTGATCGGATGGTCACAGGACTATCTTCTATAATCTCAAAGTAAAGCTATGTTCTGATTTCAAGTCAGTTGATGCGACATGTTTTGATACAGCATATCAATTTTCATTGTCCAAGGCCCACGTGCAATCAGGAAGGCTGTAGAATTCTGTATACTTCTTAAATTATAATCTGAATAGTAAAAATTTATCATAGATAACAGTGTGGAGCTGGAGGAACACAGCAGGTCAGGCAGCAGAGGAGCAGGAAAGCTGATGGTTCATACTGCTCCACACCGTTATCTCTGACTGCAGCATCAGCACTTCTTACTTTCTGTGAGTAAAAGTTTTTTACAATATTTTTCAGACTGCAAGTTGCAAAATATTGTCGTAATTTGAGATTTGGCTTATTTTTCATGTTGGGCCCTTAAATGTTATGTTTCAGAGTTTTTACCAATGTAATTTTTTTTCAGCTAATTTACGTGAAGAAAAGTGAAATTCAAAAAACACAGTTGTACAACATGCTATATTAACAAAAAGCTAAACCAGAAGTTCTGGAAATTCATAGTAGGGTTAGAGTTGACACTATATTTAAATTCTCAAATTTGCATTTATGGTTATCAATGTAGTATATCGAGTGCTTATTTTTTTCATAATAGTTTGGTAGGTGAATGTACTTCTCATGTATCACACAAATGCAATGCAAAATACCTTCACACTATGTGAACACAGTGGTTTGATAAAATATTTTACTCCTCCACCAAAGAGTGATACAAGGTTGATGTCCCATCTTTGGCTAAGGTAGGCATCCAATGGCGAAAAAAGTACTTCATACCATTATTTGAAATGGAGTCCTCCTTGTGACCTAACCATCTATCATCTTCGAAATACTATCAAAACAAAGTTGGTTAACATTTATTTCAACTAAAGATTAGTGCAGTGTTGTCACCAACATGCTTAAATCCAAATAACCATGTTAACTTATAATTGTTAGTCATTCGTGAGGATATTGGAAACAAAAACAAGTTGCTGGAAGAGCTCAGCAGGTCTGGCAGCATCTGTGACCCTTCTGGGTACAGTGATCCTTCCTCCGAAATGTTCTGAGGAGGGGGTCAGCAGACCAGAAACGTTAACTCTGATTTTCTTTTCTTGGCAGCATCGCAACTTTTTGTTTTTGTTCCTGATTTACAGCATCTGCAGTTCTTTTCGGTTTTTATTCAGATACTGGAAACACTTGCTTTGCCCACTTGATAATCTGCACAAGTTTATAAAAGCGTTGGTTACTATGCAATGTGTGGTGTCTTGTCCTTATGTTTGCTTCTTGCTCTGTCAGTAAGTAAAGTAAATTATGCGCTGCACATTTCCATTTATACAAAGATCTGTGTAAGAGTTATTTTAATGATAGTAGGAACTGCCAGTGCTACAGTCTGAGATAACCTGGTGTGGAGCTGGATGAACACAGCAGGCCAGGCAGCATCAGAGGAGCAGGAAACCTGACGTTTTGGGTTTGGTCCCTTCATTTTCTGAAGGGTCCAGACCCAAAATGTCAACTTTCTTCCCCGCCAAAGCTGCCTGGCCTGCTGTATTCATCCAGCTCCACAACTTGTTATTTTAATGATCCTATCGGCTACAAAAGTCGAAGTCTTAAAGCCAAGCGATCAATGTGCAAAGTTAGTGACATCAGAGAATGTATTGAATGCAAATCTTAATTTTCAGTGGTTCATTGTATAATTGATATGCTTGGACAAGAACAGGAAAAAGTTCATTCATAGCATTAAGTAAAATGACAGCAAGACTTACAAAAGGGGAAATCAAAATCTGTGTGAAAGTATGCCTTTTACAAATACCAAGAGGCAAAGTATTAATCCATTTACATTCAGTGTGTTTCCCTTTTGGTATAAACTAAATGAATAATATAGAGATTGTTCTTACCCACTATGGATACCATCCAAACTAATACGTATGTAAATCCAGAAATCCACACAGCACTCAGGAAGAAAGTGAGCATGAACCACTTTCTCCAGTGATGTCTACGACAGTCTGGAGTAGTTATGGACAGCAACGCAGCAATGGGAAGCGATAGTACCCACATGATTCGCTTTGTATCTGATTCAGGCACTTCAAAAACATGGCATTTGTCTGTATGAAACAAAGATGACCTGATCTCTCAATTCCAGTATTAGAAGAATGAGATCCAATTATGTTACTCAGATCGAGTTCATTTTTTTTTCACCCCCTTGGGTTCTGTAAAGTGCCTAGTAATGATTTCCTATGTTAGAAAGATAAAACATTTAAGCTAATGACATTGTTTACAGCATTTTTCTTTTGTTTCACTCAGCATATCCTCCAGGAAGCGAACTGACATGGAACAATTTTGATAAAATTTCCTCAAATGTAGAGCAGCAACCCTATCAACACATTTTGCCATCCAATTTAGTCATGACTAGCGTGTATCCTATATAAGTAAAGACTTAGTCCAAAATGTTGGTTTATGATTGAGATGGGAGGAGTCCATTCTGTCTCTAGTTCCACTACTCCACAGGTCAACGCATTTAATTGTTTTACCTAATTCCTGATGTGACAATGGTATGCTATTAGACTTGAAATCCATCAGCCAGGTTCTTTCTTTATAGTCAATAATTTGGGCTTTTTATTAAAGAAAAACTTAGTCAATAATGATGCAAAACTTGTTGACATTTGGTAATACAAATATATAAATCTTGCCCCCTAACTAATTCAAAACATATTCTTACACAGTGGGCATAGGGGGTGGGGAAGAAAACAGATTTTTCTTTGCAATGATTTGATTTGTGTGATTGGAGAAAGCAGGGGGAAGATGACCAAAAAAAATTGACCAATATGTCTAGTCCTTGAAGAGAAAAGGATAGGTTGTAGATAATTCTGATGTCTATTGGTTTGATGTTCATGGACACAAAGGTGGCAAGTCACCCTGGGATTGTTGTGAACATAGCTTGATGAGGATTATTCCAGACATTCTTCAGGAAGGCAAAACTGGGTTCACACCGTAGGACTGAGCAAAAATCCCTATGTTCTGAAATACTGGATCAAAATCCTGGAGTTTGCAAATAACTTTTAAAAGTTTTTAATAAAAGGCAGTTGCGCTATGCTTTGGGAAAATTAGAGACAGCTGCTTGAAACCACTGTTCAACCTGAAAATCCAATTCACATGTCAGCTCTAAAAGATAACCAGACCTGGGAAACCAATTTAACCCAGACATTATGGAACCTTTACAGATACCAAGACATTCAACTTCAATTAATATTCATTTGCAAAAATACTGGACATTCCACTTAATCAAAACATATTTACACCTACTCTAAACCATCAGGAAGTCCGTTCACCTCAAAGGAGACAACAGAAACACAATGGATAACACAGATTTGAGAGGAGATAACGGAGCACACAGTCTGTAGAGCTGCTAGCCCTGATCTGGGGAAGAGACAGAGTTTTCAACAAGATCCTGCAGAAACCGCTTCCCCTCAGGCTCCAGCCCCAACATGCAGCTTTGCGACCAAGAACCACGGAGGCCGAACAGAGAAGCTGAATCAGGGAGACAATGAGCATCTTCACAACGAAGGACTTCTGAGACTGAGTTAGTGGGTGGGTGGGTCAACCAAGTGCTATCTCCCCAAGAGCTACCCCGGCAACAACCCCGAGGAGAGGGATCCAAAAGAGCTACTGCCCTGAGACTGATATCCACTGTCATCTCCAAACAACACCTATCCCTGTGAACACTCTGCACAGCTGTGTTTCGAAGTCTCCAACTTAGCTGCCAGGGAGGGGAAGGTGGGTGGTGACTGCAGAGAACCCCAGGATTAGGAAGTCTGATGGAAGTTACTGTAATCAAAAGATAACAAGGTCTAGAGCTGGATGAACACAGCAGGCCAAACAGCATCAGAGGAGTAGGAATGCTGACGTTTAGGGTCTAGACCTTTCTTCAGAAATGACTCTACTGTAATTAAAACTACTGTTTAGCTTCTAATAGTATGTAACCAATATTTAATTTAATAGCGTGTTTGAGTACTGTCCTCTGTACAATTGATCATGTGTTTTACCGTTTTGTATTTGCCTTTTGTTTCTTGAAATATATTCACTTTTTATATTTAATAAACAGATTCTTTTGCTCCTGAACCACCTGTCTACTGCCTTCTTCATTCACATTCCTAAATAAAGTCCAGGGATCTGGGAGTGATTCGAACCACCTAAAAAAAAAAAATCAGCAAATTACTGATTGAAAACCAGAACCTGGGCTTGGGTGGGGAGGTTTTGAAACTGGTAAACATGGTCTAAGTGTGGACTTATCAGTTTCAAAATCTCTCCGACCCTGCCTCATCCCCACCTCCTTGACCTGACACAACCTGTCCATCTTCTCTCCTACCTATCTGCCCCTCCCTTCCCACTGACCAATCCCCACCACCCTCTACCTGCACTCACCTACTTTCCCCAGCCCCATCCCTCCTCTCTAATTATTTGAGCTCCCTACACCCTCCCCATTCTGAAGAAGGGCCCTGATCCAAAACGTCAACTTTCCTGCTTCTCGAGCTCTACAACGTTATCTGTTACTACAGCATTGGCAGTTCTTACTATCTATCAAATTATTGATGTTGAGTAGAACTTTAAAATGAATTTGGGTAGAAAGGAAAAGTGGACTGTAATGTTTGTTAAATAGTGTTGCAGAATATGTTAAAATGTGAATAATTCAGTTTTGAAAACTTATGGTAAAGAAGAAAGGTACAAATTTGATCCCCAGGTTTTCTATTATAAACAGTTGCTGATAAAGTACAGTATTAAATGGAGTATGATGCTGTCCTTGAGAGATTTGTCTTATCATGAGAGATTGATCAGTTTAAACCAGTACTCTGCCGTTTCAAAGAATGAGAGGATATCTAATTGAGATATGTAAGATGCTAAATGGGATTGACAGTAGACATAGAAAGGATGTTTACTCATGTAGGGCAATCTAAAAGGACAGGTCATACTTTCAGGATAAGGGGTAGCAGATTTGAGAGAAGGGGAGAAACTGCTTCTCATCTGGAATTCACTACCCCAGAATGTGTTGGACACAGAACAATAAATTTAAAGGAGCACACACAGCTTTTCAGTCTGTAATATGCTAAATATGTTATAGGCATCAGGCACGTGGCCAAGAATGAGATCAACCGTGATCATATTAAATGGCAAAGCAGGCCAGAAGTTCTTATGCTTCTAGTTCTTATGTTCTTAAGCTAGTCTCCATTTTAAACCATAATGTACTTTGCTATTTCATGTGCTTTGATTCTGAACTTCATCTTTCAGTTTTGATTGAGAACCTGTGTCCAAAAAACATCAATTTATATCCACACATGCTCAGTGTGCTGTTGAGTTACCAGAATTTTCTTGGTTCAGATTTTTACTTTACTTTTGTCTTTCTCAGTTTTTCAACACTTCTCACGCTCTCTTTTCATTTTAAGTCTCCCACTTTCCAGGTTACTCACACCTCGGTATATAAATTTTTTTCTAGTATTTGATTGAGATGATGTATTCCTACATCAAGTTTATAGGATAAAGGTAAACATAGATGTTTGCATTTTCTTCACCCTTCCATTTTCCAATTCTGTTGTTAGGCATGTTTTCTTTTCCTCTCTGGTGCTGAAGGAAAACTAGTTCAAGACATCAACCATTTCCCCACAGATACTGACTGGTATAGGTTTAGGCTACAATATTCACAATACTTTTTTGGTTGTAATTGTACAGTGAGATGATTGAAATGAAAAAATTAAATCATTGTACAATTTGTGGCTAGTGTTTCCCTTGTACTGCAATTTCAATAATTACTGTATAGCAGAAATCTGTATAGAATGTTGTTACAGTTCAAACCTGGGGTGAACATCCAGTTGGAAGCAATAACTAAGTTGCTATCAGCTTGTTGGAAGTGCTCTGTTCCTTTATAGAGTTCAGGCTTTGTATGGAAAATAGTTCCAGTACAGACTACCATGGGAAGAAGTTGTTCAGCTTGTCATGTCCCTGCTGGCTCTCTGAGAGCAATTCAGCTGGTGCCCCACACTGACCTTCTCCCCCTCAAAGCCCTCGCAATGTTTTTCCCCTGAGAATTACCCAGTACCCTTTTGAGAGGCAAATCAAGTCTGCTACTATCAGACTCTCAAGCAGTGCATCCCAAATCCTAAACACCTGCTCCTTGAATTTTCTTTTCCTCCCCTTGTTTTGTTTCTGATGCTATTGCTATTTAAAAACCAGTGTCCATGGGCCTAATTTTAAACATTAGAGTGTGCATAAACACCTAGAAATTTCAATTTTTTGGCTGTTGGCAAAGATGCACTTTAGATTGTTAGCTTCATATTAGGTTGTGACAGTAGAACAAACAGACACAAGATTATTTGATAACAAATGCGATTAGAGGATTGATGTGAAGGTCAACATCTGACAGACCAGAGTATGACACAAGTCAGCGCCGCATAAAACAGTACAGTGAAACTGAAAGAAACACACTCAGGCTGAATAGTAATCAGCATTAGTATCTTGTGAAAAGTATATTTGGGGTTTGATTTTTGAAGAATAATTTAAATTTCAGTCATTTTTCATTTTGAACAGTGTAAATTTTTTAATTCATTTTTCAGCATCAGGGACCCATGCTCAATTCCACTCTTGGGCGATTGTCTGGATGGCGTTTGCATGTTCTCTCTGTATCTGCATAGGTTTTCTCTGGGTGCTCCACTGTTCTTCCACAGTGCAAAATAGGTGGTTTGGCCATGGGAAGTGCAGGGTTACAGGGAAAGGGTATGGCCTGGGTGGAATGCTCTTCAGTGTGTCAGTGCAGACTGAATAGGCCAAATGGCCTGCTACCCGCTACCCCATTGTAGGGATTCTATGACAGGCCAACATTTAATGCTGTGAAGATGGTGCTGAGTTGTTTTCTGCAATCCTTACTCTATAGTTAGTTCCAAAATGCTTTTTGTAAGTGAGTTTTAGGATTTTGATCCCATGTCCATGAAGCAATACTGACAGGGAGATGGTGTTGCTATGAATTAGTTGCCCTCATCGTTCTGGATGGTAGGTATTTCAGGCTTAGGTGCCTTAATGCGTCACTGCTGTGCTTGTTATCAGTACATCTTACTGACACAAAGGAATAAATGTTGAAGGTGGTGGATGATGTGTCTAGTAAGTGGCAGGGGAACAGCATTCCCAGTCTGACCTGCTCTTGTTAACAGTATTTTTGTGAGCCATCGAAGTTCCATCTGTAGTCACTAACAACCCCCACACTGTTGAAGAAATTGCAGCAGGGGTCATGCTATTGAATGTTAAAGGGGTAATAATCATTATACACTCTCCTTAGGTGGTGCAAACATTACTTACCAATCAGTATTAGCCTGAAGTTATCCAGATGATCACTACCTACATACGCAGCAGTGTTAGTACATGCAGGTTGGGAAGAAGTTTGTTGGTAATTGCACAACAGTCAGCACTATTGGCTAGTTTTGACCTAGGGTAGGATGCTTTGTAGAGGGGAGGGTGTGGATTCAACAGGCTATAGGACCTGCTTCCATGGTAATAGAATGTATCTGTTTTTAAGTACAGGAGATAGTCACGTATTAGGTCTTTCACAAAAATAAGAGCTGGTGCGTTTGGTTAGTTTGCTGAGTTCATTTGCTGTTCTACAAGATGTTTATTACACGACCAGGTAACATCAGTAGTGTAGCTTCCACTGAAGCACTGTGTTTTCCCTAACTGTCACTTAAATTCTGGTTTTCCTTCATAATGGTGTGCATATAGGGTCTATCTTTGAGTTTATTGATGGCTTTATTAGCGGAGTACCAGGCTAAGAATTCCTGTGCTTGTCCCAGTATTGTCCTAATTGAATGGGTGGTTCTCCTTATCCATGTGGAGGGAGATGAGTGAGAATTAATCACATCTTTTTGGTGCTAATTGATGTTTGTGTATACATGTTAGTTTCCTTCCTGGGTTGGCCTATGTAGTGTTTGTCACAGTCTTTTGCAAGGAATCTTGTATATGACATCAGCCCTATCCGTAGGTCCAGGTGAGCAGTTGGTGTAGGGGTGTTTCAGGATCTTGGTTAAGACCATAAGACATAAAAGAGTGGAAGTAAGGCCATTTGGCCTATCGTGTCCACTCCACCATTTAATCACAGCTGATGGGCATTTCAACTCCACTTCCCTGCAGCCCTTAATTCCTTGCGAGATCAAGAATTTATCAGTCTCTGCCTTGAAGACATCTGACGTCCCAGCCTCCACTGCACTCTGTGGCAATGAATTCCACAGGCCCACCACTATCTGGCTGAAGAAATGTCTCAATTCCATTCAAAACTGACCCCCTGTAATTCTATGGCTATAGCCATAGGTTGTGTCTCCCCACCTAATGGAAATAACTTCCCAGCATCCACCCTTTCTAAGCCATGCATTATCTTGTAAGTTTCTACAAGATCTCCTTAAACCTTCTACACTCTAATGAATACAATCCCAGGATTCTCAGCTGTTTATCTTACGTTAGGCCTACCATTCCAGGGATCATCTGAGAGAATTTCTGCTGGACACGTCTAGTTCCAGTATGTCCTTCCTGAGGTGTGGGGCCCAAAATTGGACACAGTATTCTAAATTAACTCATTTCACTGAGGTTCAAACCCCTGACCTGAGTATTTATAGACTGGGGCTCTGGCTTATTAGTCTGTTGCCACCACCTTCCTTGGGTGACTGTAGAGTACCTTGAAGGCTTATCTAGGAGCCAAAAAACAAAACCCTGCACAATAGCAACTAGCATAACTACAATCATGCAGGATTACTAGGATCATAACAGTTAGACAAGCTATATCTGCTACCCCCAAGTGCTAAAGTACAAGTTGGTCTCTACCCATAGACATAGGCAGAATCAGTACAATGGGTGAAGCCAACGTGACAAATGAACATTAACCTTCTCAGAACCATTACCTAATGCAATTGTTTACTTTGTCGAACTAACAGCTCACATTTTTAAAAATACAAGTGTGACAATTTCAAAATCTGTTTATGCCCGATTAAAAACATTGGGTCGAGTGAACATGCAAAGTTGCATCTGTGGCTTGAAGTTTGATGATACCTACTTTCCAACATGTTTCTGATGCTTCACACAAGTGTTAGCACACCAATTAAGACTGATTTTAATTAGAAAATACTGCATAGAAATTATCAACTTTCAATCTTCCACAAAAGGCAACACTTGCACATTCAGACTATTTTAATAATTCTTTAAATGTTGTGTTTTTTAACCACCCCCCCCAAAAACAGTTTGTACTGCAATGGGGGTGCATTTGCTCCCATCCTCAAAAGGTGGAACCTACTGGATCTGTCTGGCCCAAGTTAGTAGGAGAATTGCTTACAGATCTAACTGAAATGTGTTCTTAAAATTAGTGTATCATGTTAGCCAATAGTTGTGTCACATTGGGACTGTTACACAGACCATGAGGAAGACCTAATATCTTATTTGAAATCATAAGCTATCTGCCCACGTCATAGTGGGTAGTGCTCAAGTAGTATTAACTTCTTCTGGCCTTTTGCACACTACTTGTGACATTTTCAAACTGCTAATCTCATGCAGCCTTACAAAAAAAAACTAATATACCACACTGTCATACCTGTGGTCAGTTCAGAATTATCCATGACTCATTCACATACTCCATCCTGTTATGAACATGAGAATTAGGAGCTGGAATAGGTAATTCAGCCCTTCCAGCCTGCTGATATTTGAGAGAGAGTTGTGGTTAATGTCCCAGCACCCACTACACTCTGGGATAGTGAATTCCACAGATTCACAACCATTTGGGGGGGGGGGGGGGGGGGGGGAAGAGAAGATGTGCGGGAGCGAGAGAGACAGCTAGTTCTCCTCAACTGTTTCAAATCTACTACCCTTTAATCCTAAGAATTACAACCTTTCTAGGTTGCTGAGCAAAAATATTCTCCATCAGCATCTTGTGTACTTAAATTAGGTCTCTCTTCATTCTTCTAAACAGCACACTCAGGCAAACACCTTATCTCTGGTATTAGGGACCAGACCAAATCCCCTACACATATCAGGGACATAGTCTAGACCTTAAACTTGTATCATTTTGAAGGCAGGTGTCAGGTGCTGTTTCCTAGATGTGATTTGGGAAGTCACATTAACTGTTGGAAGTATAAAGTGTGCTTTGCATAAAGCCTGGTAAGATACAAAAACAAACAAAGTTGGAATAACTATCTATTAGAAAACTTAGTTGCTTATTAGTAGTTAAATAATCATTTGTTCCAATACAGTAAAATCCCAGAAGCACACCCTTGGTGAAGGCAAATTCATTAAAATATATTGAATGTGAGAATGTTCTTTCTTCCTGGACAGGAGAAACAGCGAGGAAAATAAATCTGGCAGAGACTGAGATGCAAACTTTAAACTGTAGCTGAGAGAATGACATGGCAGCCCCCACAACCAACTTTATTTTTGAAGTTAATCTAAAACCCCATTTATGCAGGAGCCCAATTCCACTGATTCATGCTGCTTCTATCGTTCTCAGTTTAAAAAAATGCCAGGGCCTCAAGCTGTTTGCATTACTGGAAGAGAAGCTTGTCACCTGGTGACTCAACCTCTTCATTAATTTTTTAAAAAAGCAAAAAAACCACCACAGGACCACCAACATTAAGCTTGACACCATCCAAAACAAAGCAGCCTGCTTGATTGGGGCTACATCTATTCCCTCCACCCTTGCCGCTCAGTAGCAGCAGTGTGTACTACCTACAAGATGCTCTGCAGAAATTCAAAGATCATTAGACAGCACCTTCTAAATCCAAGACCACTTGCATCAAGAAGGACAAGGGCAGCAGACATAGTGACACCACTACCTCAAGCACCCCTCCAAGCCACAAGCCACTCACCATCCTGACTTGGAAAGCTCTCCAATTTGCTTCATTGGCACTGGGTCAAAATGCTAGAATTCCCTCCCTAATGGAATTATGGATCAACCCACAGCAGTTCAAGTCATTTCGTCACCTTCAAGGTGAACTAGGGATGGGCAAGAATTGCTGGCCAGCCAGCAACACTCACATCCCACACATGAATAGAAGAAAAACCCACTCAAAGCCATAGTGTCATCACAGAAGTTAATCTAGGGAACCTCTTCTGAACTTCCTCAATGCAACTACACCCCTCCTCAATTAAGAGGACCAAAAGAAGTTGCACACAATAATCCAGTGCAATCTCAGAACTATTTCTCCATATATGGAGACCAAAGGCAATGCTAAATACAAATTGCATCCCTTGAGATACAGACTCAGAAATATCAGTGATCAGTCTTCTGAAGATAATCATGTGGCAAATTTGTACAGTGTTTCTCGTGGTCAAGTCCATAGCATAAAATTCAGTACAAAAGCCAAGTTTTATTCAGGCAAGTCACAAAAGGTATGACTTGGGGTTTAAAAAAAAACCACAGGTGTATATCACTTGTGGTAGAGGTTAACAAATTGTTCTGAAGAGACGTCTTAAAGCGCATTTAGCAGGTTGTTTATTTAGACAAATCTTGAATAATACTAAAATGGATAATTTTGTAGTGTTTTAAACCTTGACTTTGGCCAAAGCCCTCAAAAAAAAAATCAATATTCTATATATCCATAAAAGGAGATGAACTCATTCAAGATTATTCCCCGTTAAACAAATGGCTACTGTTTTTATTACCTTCAGTCTTCTCAGACAGCCCATGTAAACTGAGAGAGAGTTGGGAATAATCAGAATCCTCTCGAAAAATCCCGCTGTCAGATCGAGAACAGCGATGGACCAACGGCCCAGTTTTCTCTTGCCAATCTATCAGCAGTTGTTGTTCATTGCCTTCTTCCATTGCTCGTGATAAACAAGTGCAGCATGGGCTAAACGTCTCCATTAAATACCGATTTATACGGACATCAAAGCACAGAACCACGATGTACAATGCATAGATCAAAAGCAACAAAGCAGACTCATACCTAAAAAAAATAAAAAATAGACTGGATTAGCCATGTAGCGGTCATTACTTTACATTCTTTTGAAATGATTAGGTCAACCTATGTCCGAGGCAGTTGATAGGAGCAAGATACTACAGATACTGGAATCTGTACTAAAAAAAAACGGAAATCAGTGGGTCAAACAATATCTGTGATTCTCTCTCCACAGATACTGCCTGACCCACTAGGATTTCCAGCATTTTTGGTTTTCAGCCCAGCATTTTTATTATTACAGGGACCTGTAATGCAATCACACACAAACTTTGTTCT
The DNA here is from genome assembly GCF_030684315.1 of Stegostoma tigrinum. Taxonomy (NCBI): domain Eukaryota; kingdom Metazoa; phylum Chordata; class Chondrichthyes; order Orectolobiformes; family Stegostomatidae; genus Stegostoma; species Stegostoma tigrinum. The sequence continues at coordinate 22,247,786 of NC_081386.1, read as the reverse complement.
TCTGGTTGCTTGTTTAAGTTTTACTTTTCAAAGAAAGAGGTCAGAGTAGCAGATTTTCTTTCTATGCAAGAGTTAAAAGAAATGTTAACAATGGATTTAATTAAATCCTGGGTCTCTTGTAATTATATTGACTATAGAGCAAGAGCTCAAGGTAGAGTTCTAGGCTCATTTCAGAATCACAAGTCAACCGTGTCTCGTGGCACAGATTCACTCCTGGCTAAGTTGTGACAGTAGCTGGGAGAATACTTACCTGGTATTGAAAGCAACTTACCCATTTAAAACCACAAGCGTGTTGAAATCCTCTAGTTTTTGCTCTAAGCAAGCCAACAGTCGGTGACTCGTGGCATTTACGGAACAGACAGGTCCGTGAGTTTAGGTAGCATCTTCAATTCTGCCCAGCAATAGAGGAGATGCTTCTTGCCAAGTTTTCAATAGTTCATTCAGAACAGTTTGGGATCACTGAAGAGGTGAACTTGAATTGCCTTGATGAATTCAAGACAAAAAGTTTTGACAAAAGGACTTCAAATTCTATAAAAGGATGTGGTAAGTGGATACTTGGATAATAATGACCTGATTGGATATAGCCAGCTTGGATCCACAATATTTTTTGAGGATGTTAACAAAATTGACAAAACAAAAAAAAAAAGAGCAGCTTGATGGACTAAGTACATTAGGGTTCTCAGAAGGCTTTGGGTTCCCCAGGGAGGTTGGTAAGCAAAAATAAAGCACGTGGGACAAAGGTGTAATGTACTAGCATGGATTAATCATTTGGCTAGCAGACAAATCGAATAGCAAGAAAATAGGTCATTCTGGCCTCAGCAGGCTGTAACTAGTGTTTTGTTTTAAAACCTTTGACCCAGTTTTCTAATCAACCTGTTGAGATTTATTATGCACCACTGGAGCAGGTAGGACATGAACCCAGGTGTCCTGGTCCAGGGGTAGGTCACTACCATTGTGGTACAAGAGGGCCCCTAATCGCAAGAATCAGCACTTGGCCCTCAAACAAACATTCACAACATACAATGATTTGGATGTGGGGACCAAGTGTCAGTGATATAAAGCCAAGTGTGAATGTTCTTTAACGATGATGTAAAGAGGCTTCAGGAGGATTTGGACAGGCTTAGGTGAGTGAGCAAGATCATAGTAGAGGGAAGTTAAATGAGTGTGTCCATTTTGGTAGGAAGTACAGATGTGCAGAATATTTCTTAGGTAGCAAAACAGACATAGATATCATCACTGATAAGTGATAATGGGAACTGCAGATGCTGGAGAGTCCAAGATAATAAAATGTGAGGCTGGATGAACACAGCAGGCCAAGCAGCATCTCAGGAGCACAAAAGCTGACGTTTCCGGCCTAGATATCATCACAGCTGTTTAACACGCAAGAGCAACAAAATATTAGGAAAGCTAAGTGAACGTATTCAAATCCTCGTGATTTAACAAGAGTATTCAAGTCTTGCATCAACTGTACAGAGGCTTGGTTCAACCACACCTGGAGCGCTGTATGCAGTTTTGATCCTCTTGTCTCAGCAAGGATATCACTACCTTACAGTGTAACAAAATGTTCACCAGGCTTGTTCAAGGATGGCAGGACTATTTGATAGAGACTGGGCAAATTGGAACTGCCATTTGTTCTTCAAAATCACAACATTCAATCTTCTTGTAATCTACAAAGATAGTTAAAAGAATTGACAGGATAGATACAGGCAAGATGTTTCCTCTGTCAGGGAGAAAAGGACCAGCAGAGACACAAACAAGGAGCAACAGTAGGCCACTCTACCTTTCAATGGATGACAATTAGGAGAAAAGCAAGATTTTTTTTGGTTTTGAATCTCAGGAATTCTCTACACTAGAAGCAGTGAACGCTCAGCTTTTGAATCTATGCAAGGTCGACTCAATAGTATAAAAGGATTATGTGAAGAGGTGTGGGTAAAAGGCAGTATTCAATAGGCCATGATTTTATGAAATGGGGAGGAGGCTAAACAGGCTGATTGGCCTACTCATATTCCTATGTTTCTATCAATTAGGAATTTGGCATCTAGTATTAACCAAAAACCTTTTCCATGTAGGCCAGTTAAAATGCAGATTAAAAGCTTCCATACAGTCCCAGGTTTTATTCCAGCACTGAATCTTTCACTTTTCCACAATCAATCATCTGGTGAATGCCGAATGAATGCAATAGCATGTGTGGCCACAAGGATGAAACCACCTTAACCTCATTTTACAAGGTTCCAGAGCACTTCTGACTGTCACTATCATATGGAAATATAAAACAAGGTTCTAGGAGGTAAATGCTTTACAACCCACTGTTTTGGATGTGGTGGCAGAGATATGAAGTTATTTCTTTTACAGTTTCGATAGCTGGCTGTGGTAACATTAGGTTAAAGTGGAATGGCTTGAAGTGTAGCACAGCCTTAAAACGTACATTGGGGGATTTTGATATATGAACACCTTCCTGATCCCTCTAATGTAGGGACTACAGCTGTGGGTGAAAGGAATTTAATATTCTATATTAGCCATCATGCCAATTGAGAATTCCAGGGGCAAACCTCCCTCCTTATAGAATTGTGTTGAAACCTGGAAGTGAGTAGCAAGTAAACCAAAACTGTATAGTTTGGAGATCTTTCTGGAGCACACAGTTGGTTTCACAGCTATCCACTCAATTCGGTGGGGAATGTTGGCTTTGTAAAAAAGAAATAATAGACACATTTCTTACCAGTAGATTGCATTGTCAAAGATAACGAGAACTAGTGCTGCAACACTGATCGCATAAGCTGCACAATCTCTGAACACTGGCCAGCAAGTCAGCTCACAAGCCTGGAAGAGATGTTTTAAGATTCTCATGATCAGAATTCAACCACTTAACAATATAATTTCTAAATTACTAAGAGTAATTTCATACTACAAATGCAGTTCCAATCTAGAATATTTCACCAATCCATAATTTGGCCATTATCATGCATTACAAGAATTCTTATGAAATTGGGCTTCAATTCAATAAATTGAGTTAAAACAAATTTGAACCAGATAGATTTGACTCAGTTCAGGAATAGCTAAGCATTTTTAAGAAAAAAAATGCAAGGTTACAATTACCGAATCAAGGCAGAGAGAGAGAGAGAGAGATCGACAAATTCTTGATCTCAAAAGGAATCAAGGGCTACGGGGAGTGTGCAGGGAAGTGGTGTTGAAATGCCCATCAGCCATGATTTAAATGGTGGAGTGGACTTGATGGGCCGAACGGCCTTACCCACTCCTATGTCTTATATTGGTGTGACCTTTTCTCACCTGTTAATTCATGTCAGCACTGATATTTTCTTTACGTACCATGGTAGTTAACAATCCACATGCAGCACAGATACCAAGCAAGTTGTAAACCGCTGATCCGACTATTGTACTGACTCCAATATCTCCCTTTGTCACAAACACACCTGTGTACAAAAAAGAGATCAGAAAAAAGACAAACAAGCTGGTACCAAGATACCTGAAAACATAGTTAAACAATGAACTCTGTCTTTAAAAAAAGTTCCCCAAAGGAGTCTAACGTAATAGAAGTTTTATAGAGTTAAAATGCAAATACTCAATATTGTTTTGAAGAATACACTTCAAATCAGAAATTCATAAATGCAGAAAATATGTATTTGCACATTGTATGATTGTAAACCCGCACAGATCATTTCTTGAAATATTTTGGGTCTTTTTAATTTGTGATCAAAACATTTTAAAGGCATTTTGTCAACTCTTCATGGAAAATATTAACAGCAATTTTATTATTTGACATTTAGATTAAGCAAAGATGCTGAATTCAAGCCTTGACATATGCAAGTGGTCACCAAATAATAAATGGAATGTGCTGTGTGTTAGGCCTCTTGGTGATGTCATAATGTCTCTGTCTCTGGTCCAAGAGACCAAAGTTCAATTCCCACCTGCTCCAGAGGTGGGTAATAACATCAGAGTCAAACTAGACAGCAAACATCTACCCCAATACATTTTTTTTTAAAAATAGGAAGAAGATTTCAGATGTTACCTAGAAAAGCAGTGACCAGTTCAGGTGCAGAACTTCCCGCAGCCATAAATGTTGCTCCAGCAACATCTTGAGAGAGACCAAGACCTAACAATCAATTACAAATGCTATTATTCCAACATAAACTCCCTGAATGAATTAAATATACACTTAGTGAAGTCAGCTAGAAATGTAACAACTTGACATAATGCTCAAGCAATTCAGAGAGCTGCTCGAGACCTACACTTCCTTTCAAACTTGGCTTCAGACTATAGTGGAATTGTGTGTACTATAGGATAACAACCGAGTCATGAGAGATGGTCGCCCTGTAGGGCGTCACATGGTTCACTTCTAACGCATACCAGGGCAAGATAACAGAGCCGTGCAGTTAGAGTGGACTACCACTGAGTCATTTACAATGCAAACTTTAAATCTATTTGTGACTGTGCCTATTATGGGGCCTGGCACAATATATTTCCCAAGGAGAGAAGAAAACTGAAGTTAATGCAATTTCTTCGAGATCGCGTGTTCAAATAGCTTAAAGAAAACTCAACTCAGAAGAGATTGCTCCATTGTAGTTTTGAATTGAGTTTTCTGGTCAAACATACAATGAATTCTCTCTTCATTTAAAAAAAAAACTTATTTCCTAAAGTCAAGAATAAAATGTGCAACACACAATAAGATTAAAAAGTTTAAAACCATTTAATGACAAAATAGTTGAAATTAGAAACCTATGAAAAATGTAGAATGTACACATGAATTTGAAATGGGATATTGGTGCTTATTATTTTTAAAACGTGATCCTCAATGCACAAACTTCAGAGTGAGGAATGATCAATTCTTAATGCCTTGGGGAAAGTTTTAAAACTCCAAAGTACTTCATAGGAGCATGGTGAAACAAAATAATGGTAAAAATTAGGTTTTTTTAAAAAAAGGTGTCTTCAATGAGAAAGTGAGGTAGAGGGGAGAAAAAAAACCCCAAAAAAAACAAACAAAAACACAGTAGAGAGTTTCACACAGCTCATGGCCTAGATGATATAAAGGCAGATCCATTGGGGCTCTTACGGCACAGTGATGACATCCCTACTTCTGGGCAGGAGGCTGAGGTTCAAGTCCCACTAGTCCAGAGATGTGTGCCAACATTGCTGGATGGGTTTATTAGCAAACTGTGAGAAGGCACAGACTTGAATGGTGAAGAGATTAAATTTAGGGATCTTGAAGAGGTCTAAGTTAGGGTTCCCTCAGTAATTGAGGACTGGAAATTTCAGAGATAAATGGGGGCAAGATCCTGAAGCAATTTCAAAACAAGGATCAGTGTCAGTGTTAGTGTTAGCAGGAACTGCAGAATCTGAGATAACAAGGTGCAGAGCTGGATGAACACACAAGGCCAAGCAGCAGAGGAGCAGGAAAAGTCAGCCTTCCTGCTCCTTTGATGCTGCTTGGCCTGCTGTGTTCATCCAGCTCTGCACCTTGTTATCTCAGTGTCAGCTGTACTTAATTAGTAGTACCCATGCCTACAAAGCACAAGGTCTCAGTTGAAAGTCCCACACTAGGGCTTACTCATGAGCTCTGTCAGCATTGCTGAAAATGTCCACCTTTCAGATGAGGAGGCACATTAAACTTGGGTCCCATCTGCCTGTTCTGGTGCACACAACAGGTACGTGGCAATATTTCCAAGAGTAGGGGAATTGGCCAGAACACCAGGGATCTCCCTCAATTGGTGTCAGCAAAAGAAAAAACCCAACTACACTATCACTTGTTAACCATATTCATAATATGTTGGCAGAATACAAATGTTAGTCCATGACATGCCCAAAACTGAAGCAGATTTTATAAAATATAGTTCTGAAGGAGAGAGTGTTATGCTAGACTTAAACATTAACTTCGTATCAGTGATAATGGGAACTGCAGATGCTCTGATGAAGGGTCTAGGCCCGAAACATCAGCTTTTGTGCTCCTGAGATACTGCTGGGCCTGCTGTGTTCATCCAGCCTCACATTTTATCTTAAACATTAACTTGCTGTCTTTTCACAGATGGTGCCACACCTGCTAAGTTTTACCCGCATTCTGCTGGTTTCAAAAATTAGGCATTCCTTTCCTAGGAGTTTGAGAGAGTCAACGAGAAGAACAAAAAGGTTAATGAGACAGTTATGACATGGAGAGGGTTGGGATAAATCAAGTCCAAAATGTAAAAAAATTGAGATACCAGTAAGGAACACATTGGAATAATCGAGTCCAGGGATAAGGAAGGCATAACTGAGGTTTTTGGCAGCAGCGAAGTAACTGAGCCAAGGACAAAAGGGCCTTGAAGATAGGCAGCACTGGCAGGGACATTATTTCAGGGTCAAGAGTGAACTAACACGTAAGACTGGTTTTATAAACATTGTTGCCAGGGATGATGGAAATCGGTACCCAGGGAACAGAGTTTAGATGAAGACCAAATGCAACAGTTTCTATCTTTAATATTTAGTTGGGAATAATTCTGATCAAATTTGCTCCTTGACATCATTTCAAATCCATTTGCAAAGTATGTGCTATTATTAAGAAGTAAAACAAAAAAAAAGTCAAATTTTGCAAAGGACATGGGGCAGCACCACGGCTCAGCGGTTAGCACCGCTGCCTCACAGGGACCCAGGTTAGATTCCAGCATACTCCCCGTGTCTGCGTGGGTTTCCTCCAGGTGCTCTGGATTCCTCCCACAATCCAAAGATTATGCAGGTTAGGTGGACTGGCTATGCTAAAAACCACTCCATACTGTCTAGGGTAGGAAGCTCTTCAGAGAGAGTCGGGAGTGGACTCAGTGGGTCAAATGGTCTGTATTACCAAAAAAAATACAAATAGGCTGATTTGAAAAATCTACAGAATTTTCAATTCTTGCTTTATCCAAAAAAAGTCTTCAATGATACTTTAAGTAGTAATTTCAAAGTAATACACCTTCCCATGCTGTTATTGTACAAATAGGAAGAAGTGGAGGCAAGTACAGTGAGATCAATAAATTGGGATGTGAACAGCACATTTAAGCAGTGTTTTTGCATAATGCAGAACTTAATACAGAAGTCAAATGAAAGTTAGGTAGCAGAAAAAGTCAAAATGAAAGCATTTCAGTTTACAAAAAGTTGCAGCACAATGACGTCAAAATGGTGCTGAATCGAGCCGACGTCCTTTCGGGACCGATATCTGACCTGGTTAGGACTGACTCTGAACTGTCTTCCAGACGATTACAGGTGGCTGATAAATTCTGGCCTAACCAAAGCCACATACAGCCAAGAAAACAAAACTGTAAAATTGTTAAAACTAAAAATGAAAGTAGGAATTAACTTTTTTTAATAAATGGGGATAACATTTAGCAAAACTCGTTTCAATTGTGCAAATGCAAGATTGTATCCAAACTCGCTTTAAAACTTACATTCACTGATGACTTCCAGAGAAGGTAGGAAATAATCTTCACACACTATATCTATAGCCAACAACATGTAGAGGATGATGATAAAATGAATGATGATCCCACCCTCCTTCCTTTCTTCGAGCGTAAAAAATCCTTCAGGAAATTCGGATGAAGGAGCCTGTACACACTTGGTTTCATTATCCGCTTAAAAAGTGAGAGGAGGGGGAAAAAAGTGCTTTCGAGTTAGGATATAAAAACACAAATAACACCCCCCAACATACACATCAGACATGTAACTTACTGATCATGAATATTAACAGACACGAATTTCTCAAACCACCAGCCTGACAACTGAGGACAGCATCCCCTTTAAATAATCCACTTCGACTTTAACAGAAAAATCAAATACCCGATGTATCTCGACGAGCTCTCACAGCAGCACGCAAACTAGAGGAGGCAACCTCGTGGAGAAGATGGGCTATTCCATACAAAACCGCACTAACCCCCACCACGAGGAAAATCACATCTACTCTCCTTTTCTTGGCTCTCAGAGCTGCTGTAGTCCTCATGGCTCTTAATAAATCGCCACAATGTTCTTTTTTGTTAAACGGTACTGTACATTCCTAAGAAGCTCTCATTTGCTGGTGAATAGTCAGAACGTTTCAGTTTTAACTTGCAACCACGGGTATGCATTAAAACGTTCATGCCGCCCAGCTGTGTCTGGGTGAGAGCTCAGATGACTGGGATCACGGGTTATCTAAGCAAGAGTCTTTCCCCGTGAGGGCCAATTAACTTCTCGATCAGGGAGAAAGCAGCCTCGCCAGGCGGAGGGAAATGGTTCCTGAAGGGTTGATTGTATCAGATGATGTATTGTGTTGTAGGTATTCTTTTATAACTTCAACCAGATAGAACACCACGGTGTAGCAAAACCAATGTTTATTGTGTTTATTAGTCAATAGGTTAAAAATTGGAATGGAAATACATTTTAGATGCTTTTCCAAAAACCTGTTCCGGCAGCATTTTTGGATCATTTGCTTGCTCACAACTGTTTTCGCGTGACTACGAAATTCATGGGGCTTTCTCGTTCAAACCATCCTATGCGTATTTTAAATCCCGCTGCTGAAAGAGTTGCCTTATTACTGGTTCCTTTCAATATCTACTTCATCGGAGAAAGTTGCATGGTATCTGGCGGAGGGATGCTCTGTTTGGAGAGGGATCCCAGTTTCTTTCTTTCACTCACTCACTTGTTTCGTCGCAGGTAATTGCAGGAAGGAGGGAGCGGTTGAAGAAAGAGTCATATGGTTACAAGACTGATATTTTGAAGTTTTGATGTGGTTTTGATACTGTGGCTTTAGGCGCTGTATAACCCGGTGGTTTGCCACGTTGAATTGCATCTGGAACACGATGCTTTCCACTTAGACTTGTAAAATAAGAAAATGTTAGGGGTGTAGGCTATCTGTGTAAATTGTAAGGGGTTTGGTCTGGCCCCTGACAATGTGTATTATTTAACATGTCTTAACGTAGGTTATGAGTAATAGACCACAGAACATAACAGCACAGTACAGGCCCTTTGGCCCTCGATGTTGTGCTGACCTGTCATACCGACCTCAAGCCCATCTGACCTACACTATTCCACGTATGTCCATATGCTTATCCAATGACAACTTCAATGTACCTAAAGTTGGCGAATCTACTACCATTGCAGGCCAAGCGTTCCATTCCCTTACTACTGTCTGAGTAAAGAAACTACCTCTGACATCTGTCCTATATCTTTCACCCCTCAATTTAAAGCTATGCCCCCCTCGTGCTCGCCGTCACTATCCTAGGAAAAAGGCTCTCCCTATCCACCCTATCTAACCCTCTGATTATTTTATATGTTTCAACTAAGTCACCTCTCAACCATCTTCTCTCTAATGAAAACAGCCTCAAGTCCCTCAGCCTTTCCTCGTAAGACCTTCGCTCCATACGAGGCAACATCTTAGTAAATCTCCTCTGCACCCTTTCCAAAGCTTCCACATCCTTCTTACAATGCGGTGAAAAGAACTGGACACAATAGATGTCTTCTTTGACTTTATTCCCACATTTCATGTTTTAAATACACTGTAGACAGTAGAAAATCATCATACAAAAACCACAGGCCAAATGATACCAAATATCACAGCTTGTGATAGTTTAGGCTTTTAATAGTGTTGTTAGAAACCACATGTGTAAGTCATGCCCAATGTGATGTTGGTAGACTGTAAGGTTATTCAGGTCTAACAATGACCTTGCTTTATAGTATAGCACAATAATGTGTTTATTTGAAGTGGAGTATGCAAGTGCATTAGTCATGGCATTGAACTAGAAATCTTGGTTTCATGAGTATTCAGTAAATTCCACCATCATGTTGCAGAATTGGAAAGTCTGAATCTAGTAGGTTAAGTACTTTATCAATTGTCTTTTTAACAAAAGTGAACTCTTTTAAATTATTATTTAAAAAGCCAACAGATTCAGGAGTTACTGCAACACTTAATTAACAAATACATTTTTGTGGATGAGACAAAAGTAGAATGAGAAGGCAAGTGATGGGGATGTCAGTCTGTGCAGGGATGTAGACAAATTAAGCAAATAGGCAAAAGGTTGGTAAGAGGGAATATAATGTGGGACAATCTGAGGCTTTGCACTTTGGCAGGAAGAATAGAGAAGTTGATAATTCTTTAAAAAGAGGAAGATTGGAAAAGCTACAGAACAGAGGAATTTGATAGTCCTCTTCCGTGAATCACAAAAAGCTAACATCCAAATACAGCAGGTAATAATAGGAAAGGCAAATGGATGTGGAATATATAAGTAGGGGCGCTTTGCTAAAATATAGGAAGGCACTAGTTAGGCCACTGCCAGAATGTTGTGAACAGTTTTGGTTCTCTTATGTAACAAAAGATTACCGGTATTGGAGCCAGCCCAGAGAAGTTTCACTAGGTTGATACCAGCAATGGAGGAACTGCCTATTAGTCACAGCCCAGATTGGTCCCTGCTGATCTTGGTGTCCCCTCAGATAGTTCGCATTCGCATTTGGTCCATATCCCTCTAAACCCTTCCCATCCATGTGCCTATTTAAATGTTGCCATTGTACCTGCCTCAACTACTTATTCTGGCAGCCCATTATATATGGGTATTGAATGTTAGAACTGAAATGACTTTTGTATGAAGGACACTAGTAATATTTTTATTTCTCAACATATTGTTTGCACTGCCTGTTATCTGTTGTGCTCAGTAATTTGTCCACTGATTTGTAGTCTAAGGAGGAATGTGACAGACCATATATATTTCTATTGAAGACAAACTTGACCACATGACAGCATGTATAAACTGGAGTGTATTATTGCAGATAGTGTCCTGTGTTATGATCTGTTAATCTCTATGATGGCTATTCTTATGCTCACAAGGGTGTTGACCAGTCAAAACAGAATCAGTAACACTATAAAGTGCAAGAACATAAATTCTTTATTCAAGGATAGTTCAACCATGAACAGACTTTTGTATGGTGTACAGGCCTTTTCATTGAGTTGCTAGTACATATATCACATGGCATGTTATGATTACCCTAACATTACTGCACATTGAAAACACACAACACCACATCTTTAGTTATATTCCAACTTGCTGGGCCTTGCTATATTCAGCTAGGTAATGGAGCCTCGTCAGTGCATGCTTTTGTTCATTGGGCATGTGGTTCCTTTTTGGAATAGTCAATGTTTCTGAACCTAAGGCAATATAAAATACAAATCTCCGAAGGTTTAGCAGCAGTTTATGGGTTTCACTTTCTGATGTATGCCACCAATATCTAGTTTTGTCTTGCTGTTCCCCTTCACTGTGAAAACACTCTCTGAATACACTTTGCTATCTCTGAGTGCTGCAGGGCTCAAGGTTGTTATAAAGATACAGAGGGCCCAGGACTTGAAAACAAGAATGTGAATTTTTAAAATTGAAGCTTTAATTGGAAAACAGTGTAGGTCAGTTATCACAGGTGTAATGGGGGAGTGGGATTTGGTACAAGATAAACAGCAGAAGCTTTGATACCTTTTTAAAAATACAGAAGGTAGAATGTAGGCTGTGCAATAGAATGATCAAAGTACAAAGGTGTAGATGAAAGTTTCAGTCCAGGAGAGTTGAGGCTGGAGCAGAATCAGGTGTTACTATGGAGATTGTTACAAAGTCAATAAAATCATAGATTGGCCTGTTTCCAAACTGTAGACATTCAGCCTGACAAGTCCACATCTCCCCTCTTCTAAAGAGCATCCCACCCAGACACTTTCCTCGTAACCCTGTGTTTCCCATGGCTAATGCACCTAACTTACACACCCCTAGACACTACGGGCAATTTCGCATGGCCACAGCACCTAACCTGCACATCTTTGGACTGTGGGAGGAAACCAGAGTACCCAGCAGAAACCCACGCATACGTCGGGAGAATGTGCAAACTCCACACACAGTCACCCAAGGGTGGAATCAAACCTGGGTCCCTGGTGCTATGAGACAGCAGTATTAATCATTGAGCCACTGTTGTGTAGAGTAATCATGAATTGGAAGGCAGGAAGCTAGAATTTGTTTCTAAAAATTTAAATGGGGAGGAGTGTGTGGCTCCTTTTAAGAGATAAAATGCTTTTCAAAGCTTACAGATTTCTACAGAAAATGTCTTTAAGCAGCTAAAAGGGGTACAGCCAGCTCTGAAATTGCAACGTGTATCAATTGGTTTTGTTTTGACCACTAGCTGGAATTGGGCAATTAATTTAAGCCAAGCACTTAGTAATGGAAAGCTAATTGAATTTATGTTTAGCTTTCACAACCTTGGTTGAAAATTGGTATGTTATCCAAGGAGAGTCTTTCTGAAAATCGGTGTGAGAAGGAACTGCCACCTGAGAAATAAGCATTTAGTTTGCCAGAAATCGCTAAGCTCTCTAAGAAAGCGACATCTATACACAAAAGGTACCACAGTACTTCTAGCTAAGAGTCCTCATAGAAGACTTCGTGGAGAAAACATCTCTGACAGCCAGATCAGTGGGAGAAAGGTGTTTATGACTTCAGAACAGCAGAAGAAAGGTACGTAGACTTTGAGACATGAGGTTTTAATTTATTTTCTTATTACTTGGGTTTATATAAGTGGGACTTGTGTTTACTGTAATAGAATACCAGTAGAATTTAGTTCAGTTGGGGAATAGTTAGGAGTTAAGGGGGAATTGTTCGGTTTGTTAGTGGTGGTTGTGATGGATAGGGTCTTTGGCCGTGTCTCGAAGTTACGATCGAAGCTGCACAGGCCTTTTTCTGAACAGTACCCTTCCTATGAAGGACTCATATCAAGACTATTTGCCCATTTCCAAAATGATCAAATGTTTTGGCACACATTATAATTCTGAGCCTAAAATAGTATCAGAGATAATGGGAACTGCAGATGCTGGAGAATCCAAGACAATAAAATGTGAGGCTGGATGAACACAGCAGGCCAAGCAGCATCTCAGGAGCACAAAAGCCGACGCTTCGGGCCTAGACCCTTTAGGCCCGAAGCGTCGGCTTTTGTGCTCCTGAGATGCTGCTTGGCCTGCTGTGTTCATCCAGCCTCACATTTTATTGTCTTGGATTCTCCAGCATCTGCAGTTCCCATTATCTCTGATACTATTTTAGGCTCAGAATTATAATGTGTGCCAAAACTCTGATGAAGGGTCTAGGCCCGAAGCGTCGGCTTTTGTGCTCCTGAGATGCTGCTTGGCCTGCTGTGTTCATCCAGCCTCACATTTTATTGTCCATAATTCTGAGCCTGCCTACTTCAGAAGTGGTATTCCTTCTGGGAAGTGATCTGATTGTTTGAGTACCATCCCTTGGCACCAAGTTACTTGGCAACATAAGGAGTTGTTTTTGTTTAAAATCTGTGCCCTATCAGCAGTTCTGATGGGTTCAGCCCTGGGGAGTGCAGAGTGAAGCGGTGGGTGATCAGAGCAGGAGGAAAATCTGGAACTTCTCGATGTTTCATTGTCTGAGCCACTCATTCTACCTCTGCATTGGACTGAGGGATTCAAGGCAAACTGGTGACATGTTGACTGCCTATTGTCTTTATAAGTGTTCCAACCATATCGATGAACTGTGGGCCATTGACAGAAATAACAATATCTGGAATACTTTCGGAGGCAAATACCTCGTTTTTGGCACTTCGACCACTTTGGTCACTGATGTCAGATTGTTCACCTTGAGAAGGAATCAACTATGATGAGAAAAGAATGATCATCACTGACAAACAGATCTGTGCCCAAATGGGCCAAGGACTTTGCAGACATTTCTGTAGGTTCAGAAATTCCCATTGTAGGAATAAATTACAGCAGATGCTGGAATCTGCGTAGAAAACAACAAATTGCTGGAGATCCCAGTGGGTCAGGCAGCATCCATTGAGAGAGAGCGAGCTCATGCTTTGAGCCTAGATGGCTCATCTGATGAAAAATCATCTAGACTGGAAACGTTAGCTTGCGCTGAGTTCATGGACCCGTTGTGATCTCCAGCAATTTTTATTTTCGGTCAAGAGATTCCTGTTCTTTAGTGAGCAAAGTATGTAGCCTTTATTCAACAACTAGGTAGTTTTATGGCAGTCAACTTTGATACTGTCAAACAAAATCATTGGACCTTTTTGAGAGAAGCTATTTTGAAGAAGTTTCTACCGACAAACCTTTAGGCAATTCTTGAGCCATCTTGGAGAAGGAATATTTCATTCATTCACATCAATGAAGATGCAATATTGGTAAGGAAGAAACAGCATATAAAAGAAAAATGAAAATTTGACAGGTTTTCATCTTTATTCTGCGGCAACTATATTTATAACAACAATCTTGCAAAAACAAACTTAATCAACAAAAAAAATACAAGGCTACAAAATGATTTCTGCAGAACAGTCATCCTGTACTCAATGTAAACTCTGCTGAGTCTCTCCAGCACTTTGTATTTGTTTCAGGTTTCCAGCATCCACAGTATATTGCTTTTAACTAAATGTGCCATAGTGGGACATTGAAATCAGTCATTGCGTAGACTAAGAAGACAATCATCAACTTCAGTTGCCCATCAGCAAGCCGACAATGGGACAAAATTCACCTCTGCGCTTTTTCTGGTGGAAAGATTGGTAATCTTCGAGATGCATTTGTTAGGTCGGCTAACAGAGATGAACATTCTACCCCAGGGTTAAAGCTGAGAGTTGCCCACAGTACTGTACTTAGAGTTTTAAAATGTTTGTAGTGTGTCTCACTAACATTCAAAGATCACACATGGGTGCTTCTAAGTCCTTCAGCTCCACACAAATTTATCAATCTCACACAGCTCTAAAAAGCAGTTGGTAGAGAAATTCATCCTGTGTTCTCAGATGATGAATGTTTAGCTAAACAATCCACTAGTGGTGGAACACTTAAGAAACTGGATGGCAACAGTGGGTTTTGGTTGGTCCCTCTGGATGAGACATCTTGAATCCTCACCACTCTCATTAACCCTTTTTGGTCAAAGCTGTTTCAATAGGCCATTTTTTGGTATCACTCCTGCACCAGAGATTTCCTGACACACTATATTCGGGGACTAGACAGTGTCATAGGTCACATAGATGGTATTCTGATGAATGTCGAAACTATCCAGTTCCATGATAGGAGGTTACATGATGTCCTAAGAACAACAAGTGTTATAGAGTCATAGCGCACAGAAACAGATCCTTCGATCCAACCAGTACACGCTGACCACATTTCCAAACTAAACTGGTCCCATCTGCCTACAATTGGCTCAAATCCCTCCACACCTTTCCTATTCCTGCATATATCCGAATGCCTTTTAAATGTTAAAACTGTACCTGACTCCAGTACTTCCTCTGCCAATTCACTTCTACACAGGAGCCACTCTGTTTTTTTAAAAAAAGTTGCCTCTCATGTCCTTTTTAAATCTTTCTCCTCGCTCCTTTAAAAATATGCCTCCTAATTTGAACTTGCCCACCCCAGGGAATAAACCCTTGTCATTCACCTTGTGATTTTATAAACACCTATTAGGTGACCTCTTGATCTCATCCTCCAGTAGAAAAAGTCCCAGCCTTTTTCGTCTATTTTTCTAACTCGAGCCCATCTTTCCCAGCAACATCAGCTAAATCTTTTCTGAACTCTCTCTAGCTTAATAATATCCTTCTTATAATCAGGCAACCAGAAATGTCCACAGTACCCTAGAAGAGGCCTCATCAAAGTTCTGTACAGCCTCACCATAACATCCCAACTCACATACTCAAAGATCTGAGCAATGAAGAAAATTGTGCTAAATGCCTTCTCAACCATCCTGTCTACATGTGATACAAATTTCAAAGAATTATGTATCCAAACCTCTGTCTCTGGTTGGTAACAGTACCCAGGGCCCTACCACTAATTGTGCAAGTCCTGTCCTTCTTTGTATTACCAAATTAAATGCCTCACATTTAGGGTGGCACGCGAGGGACCTGGGTTCAATTCCACCCTTGGGCGACTGTCTGTGTAGAGTCTGCACATTCTCCCAGTGTCTGCGTGGGTTTCCTCCCACAGTCCGAAGATGTGCAAGGTAGGTGGATTGACCGTGCTAAATTGCCCATTGTGCCCTAGGGATGTTTAGGTTAGGTGGGTTAGACATGGGAAATCAGGGGAATGGATCTGGGTTGGAAGCTCTTCGGACGGGCGGTGTAGTCTTGTTGGGCCGATTGGCCTGATTCCACAGTGTAGGGGTTCAATGATTATCCAAATGAAACTCCATGCTGAATGACGAGGGTGAATTTTCCAGGGATTCCATTTGTTTCCTGGGTCATATCATCAGCAAGGATGGGATATCTAGAAAAACAAGATAGTCAAAAAATTCCCAATTCCAAGGTCAGTGTACAATCTGGGTCCTAACATTCAGCCCAATGGACATTTTTGTCCGCACAAATGAGACATCATCTAATTGTCACATGGTCTTGACAAAATGGGCATTTCAGTGTAATTAGAACATAAGAACATAAGAACTAGGAGCCGGAGTAGACCATCCGGCCCCACGAGCCTGCCCCGCCATTTAATAAGATCATGGCTGATCTTTGAGACTCAGCTCCACTTACCTGCCCTCTCCCCATAACCCTTAATTCCTTTACTGTTCAAAAATTTCTCTAACCTTGCCTTAAAAACATTCAGTGAGGTAGCTTCAACCACTCCACTTGTGGGGATTTCTACAGATTCACAACCCTTTGGGTGAAGAAGTTCCTGCTGGCCTCAGTTCTACATCTGCTTCCCTTTATTTTGAGGCGATGCCCTCTAGTCCTGGTTTCACCTGCTAGTGGAAACAACCTCTCTGCCTCCACCTTATCTATTCACTTCATAATCTTGTATGTTTCTAGAAGATCTCCCCTCATTCTTCTGAATTCCAATGAGTATAATCCCAGTCTAGTCGGTCTTCCTCATAATCCAACCCTCTCAACTCTGGAATCAACTGAGCGAATCTCCTCTGCACCCCCTCCAGTGCTAGTATATCTCTTTTCAAGTAAGGACACCAAAACTGCACACAGTACACAGTGTGGCCTCACCAGGACCCTATACAGCTGCAGCATAGCCTCCCTGTTTTTAGAATCCATCCCTCGAGCAATGGCAGACAAAATTCCAGTTGTCTTTTATATGGATGATGATAGGATAGTGTAGAGGGGGTGGGCTTAGATTAGGTCACAGGTCGGCGCAACATCGAGGGCCAAAGGGCCTGCTCTGCGCTGTATTGTTCTACGTTCTATGTTCCAGTCACCTGCTGCACCTGCAATCCCACCTTCTGCGATTCATACACAAGGACACCCAAGTCTGTTTGCACAACAATGTGCTGAATTTTTTTACCATTTAAAGCATAGTCCATTTTGCTGTTATTCCTACCAAAATGGTTGACCTCACACTTATCAAATTTGTATTCCATCTGCCAGGCCTTTGCCCACTCGCTTAGACTATCTCTATCCCTCTGCAGACTTTGCTCTACCACTCACCTTAGTGTCAAATGCAAATTTTGACACACCACACTTAGTCCCCAACTCCAAATCATCTGTGTAAATTGTAAACAGTTGCGGTCCCAACACCGATCCCTGAGACACACCACTAGCCACTGACCGCCAACCAGAAAAACACCCGTTTACCCCTACTCTTTGCATTCTGCTGGCCAACCAATCCTCTATCCATGCCATAACATTACCTGTAATACCGTGCAACTTTATGTAATGTAGCAGCCTTTGGTGTGGCACTTTGTCAAATGCCTTCTGGAAATCCAGATACACCACATCCACAGGTTCCCCATTGTCCACCATGCAAGTAATGTCCTCAAAGAATTCCACCAAATGGATTAAACATGACCTACCCTTCGTGAACCCATGCTGTGTGTTCCCAATGGGACAATTTATATCTAGACGTCTTGCTATTTCTTCCTTAATGATAGATTCAAGCATTTTTCCCCACGACCGAAGCTAAGTTAACTCTCCTATAGTTACCTGCTTTTTGTCTACTTTTTTAAACAGTAACGTCACATTGGCTGTTTTCCAATCTGCAGGAACCACCCCAGACTCCACTGAATTTTGGTAAATAATTACTAGTGCATTTGCTATTTTCCCCCATCACCTCTTTTAGTACCCTGGGATGCATTTCATCAGGGCCAGGAGACTTGTCTACTTTTAGCCCCATTAGCTTGCCCAGCACTGCCTCCTTAGTGACAATGATAGTTTCTAGGTCCTCCCCTGCTATAACCTTCTTGCTATTAGTTTTCGGCATGTTAGTTGTGTCTTCCACTGTGAAGACCGACACAAAATAACTGTTTAAAGTCTTGGCTATTTCCTCATTCCCAGTTATTTAAATTGGCCTTCTCATCCTCTAAAGGACCAATGTTTACTTTCGCCACTCTTTTACAATTTACATATTTATAGAAACGTTTGCTGCCTGTTTTTATATTCTGTGCTAGTTTACTCTCATCATCCATCTTACTTTTCTTTATGACTTTTTTTGTGGCTTTCTGTTGGTCTTTGAAGATTTCCCAGTCTACTAGTTTCCCACTACTCTTTTTGCTTTTTTTGTATGTGGTTTTTTTTTCAATCTTTCCTTTATTTCCTTAGACATCCATGGCTGGCTCTCTCTTTTCCTACAGTTCTTCCTCATCACTGGAATATATTTCTGCTGAGCACTGGAAAAATTGTTTTGAAAGTCGAATTGAATTTTGAAATTGGCTCACCAAATTCCTTCTGTCATTGTAAGCCTCCCTCTATTAAACAATATATATTATTAAATGTCAGAAAATAATTAGCTAATCATTATGCTGCTTGGCTATGTGATATTGGCAGAACAGCTTTTAAGATGACAGCTTAAGTGGAGATGCTTTTTTTCTTTTTGGCTGGAGCTGTCAAACATTTCTTTGACTCAGAATAGTAAAGCACACAAATGAACTGAGAGATTATAAAATGTGAGGCTGGATGAACACAGCAGGCCAAGCAGCATCTCAGGAGCACAAAAGCTGACGTTTCGGGCCTAGACCCGCCTGGGAACCCTGCAGCCATATGGTATCAATGTGGACTTCACCAGTTTCAAAATCTCCCCTTCCCCTACTGCATCCCTAAACCAGCCCAGTTCGTCCCCTCCCCCCACTGCACCACACAACCAGCCCAGCTCTTCCCCCCCCCCCCCCCCCCCACCCACTGCATCCCAAAACCAGTCCAACCTGTCTCTGCCTCCCTAACCGGTTCTTCCTCTCTCCCATCCCTTCCTCCCACCCCAAGCCGCACCCCCAGCTACCTACTAACTTCATCCCACCTCCTTGACCTGTCCGTCTTCCCTGGACTGACCTATCCCCTCCCTACCTCCCCACCTACACTCTCTCCACCTATCTTCTTTACTCTCCATCTTCGGTCCGCCTCCCCCTCTCTCCCTATTTATTCCAGTTCCCTCTCCCCATCCCCCTCTCTGATGAAGGGTCTAGGCCCGAAACGTCAGCTTTTGTGCTCCTGAGATGCTGCTTGGCCTGCTGTGTTCATCCAGCCTCCCATTTTATTATCTTGGAATTCTCCAGCATCTGCAGTTCCCATTATCTCTGAACTGAGAGATTATTTCAGTTTTGCATCAATTTTCCTTGTGTGTGTACAGTTCTAATTCAAGTATCTGTAAACCAAGGTTTATTCCAATTGATTACCTTATTCTGCCTGCAGGTAAAAATCCACTTTTTCTCCTGTTATTTTCATTAGTTGATCGTGACTTAATGTCAGTTCAATCATTCAGTACTCTAAAAATATATTTCCAAAGGGACTTTGTGTGGCATGTACAGTCCCTGCAGTGCCCTCCTGTGGTAGGTATTAAACTTCTATCAAACAAACCTCACTCGCAGGCTGGGGAGAGATAGTAGGAACTGCAGATGCTGGAGAATCTGAGATAACAGGATGTCGAGCTGGATGAGCACAGCAGGCAAAGCAGCCTCTGAGGAGCAGGATGGCTGACGTTTGGGCTTGGATCCATTTCTGAAGAAGGGTCTAAGCCCGAAACGTCAGCCCATGTTCACTCATTGGCTGGGCTGCTTTTATGAATCTCTAAGGTTTCGTGAACACTATTTAAAAGGGCAACAACACACTGCAGCAACACGGAACTACGCCAAGAGAAAGCAGAATACTTCATCCAAGTGTTCAAGATAATGGATATTCAAAGAACTGGGTCAGAAGATGCCGACACGAACAGCCTCAGAAAGAAACTACGTGCCCTGACACACTCCTCACACTATCCTGAATCAGGAACATATCAGAACTTGGCACAAGACTCCTAAGACCACTGGACATCAGAGTGGCATAGAAGCCCACATTAACCCTGCTATATCTGCTCACCTGAACCAAAGACCCACTCCCCGCCATGGGCAAGACCAATGTCATCCACAAGATCCCTTGCAGAGACTGCAAGAAACCCTACATTGGACAAACAGGAAGGAAACTAACAACAGGAGTACGTGAATACAGACTGGCTACAAAAAGACATGACCAATACTCACTCACCTCTATCCACATGCACAAGGATAACCACAACTTCGACTGGGGCAACACCAAGATCCTGGGACAGGCCAGGCAGAGACAGGCACGAGAATCCCTGGAAGCACGGCACTCCACAAAGCAGGCTATTAATAAACACATTGAACTTGACCCCATGTACATTCCACTCAGAAGGAAAACCGGAAATGTGGCAATCCATCTCAACGGACTCCTGAGTTTAAAAACCAGGCGGGAAAACACACTGGCGCTTCATTGGAGGCAGCACTGAGGATGCTACCAAGCACTGTAATGAAACGTCTGCGAAGCAACAAACCAGCTCAGCGAGCCAACCAACCTCCACAATGCTTTTATGAATGTTCCTGGTTGAAAATGGCTGAAACCCATGTGAGACAAAAGTGATTGCTGATATCTAGACAGCACAGTACATGAGTAAATTGTGCAGTCTGTTGTCAGTGTATATCAGCAAATGTCTGGCTGACCCAGCCACAGAAAATTCAGACCAATGTGCTGTCTGGGTTTTATCCTCTCTCGTGCTCTCGCGCGCCCCGGTTGTTCTTGTGCTCGCCTGAACTCATGGGGTCTTTTTTGAATGCCAATAGTAATAGGCTATTGGCATACAAATGTAAATAAATGTCAAGGTTGATAGGGGATAAAATTTTTAATTCTTCATTTTGAAAAGCTTAATATTGTTTCTTGACACCTTTTCTGTCCAAAAGGTATTGAGACCCTAAACTGGGCAGCTTGTTGCATGCAGATCAGCAGCAATTTGCTGCCTCGTGCACTTGGCTGCTTTTTATTGTTGAATCAAGATTGTGAACACTGGCCATTGCAGCTGAGCTGTGTCCTGTCCTTGCTCAAAATTCTGTACAAGAACGCTTTCGAGTAGTAGTCATTGAATATAGCTCAATTTTGTCTCCTCTCGTCCAGATCAATGAAATCAGTCACTGCGTCTTGATTCGCTGGAGGTGCTCAAGTAAATAGGGCCTTTTCTCTGTAGTTATTTTAGTTATCTTGTTCAAATATATTGTGAAACACATCTGGGGCAGAGGGGGTTTGATCCTGGGCCACCTGGCTCAGAGTCCACTTTTTTAATATGTTGACCACATGAGCGTATCACAGAGTTGACAATCTTGCAGTGCTCACCATTGTTTGCTCCTGCTTCTTCAGACCGTTAAGGCAAAATTGGAAAGCAGAAATCAAAAATAACGGGGGCATTTTGTTCAATTCTGGAATCCTGTCTTCTTAAAATGAGACTTGAGGATCAGAGAGCAGATGCAGACATTGCATGTGCCACCATATCACGACCACCATACTGAAGTGGCGATGGACAATTCATAAATTAGCTTGAAGGTTTGTTGTTCAGCAGGAAATCTCTGCCCTTTCCAAGTGCATGAAAATGTCAAATATGAACAGCAAGAATGAATAGTGTTGGCGTGAAAGCTTGGCACAGTGCAGCCTGAGTTGTGTTGGGATCTTCAGATGCGTGCAAATTTGGACTGTAATTTTAATGTTCTATTATCCCGCAAGTGGGGCTCCCAAGTGAGATGCTATTTCCCTCGCCCTGTGCGAAAATATAACCTATTGAAGTGAAGCAATTAGATGGTGCCCATTTTGGTAAACTGCAGGAAATATTACATGTGCTGCGGTGACTGAAATAAATAACTCTGTGGAGTAAATTGTTAGAAATCATAACAGCAATGAGATGCAGCATGTAATAATTTTCAATTTATTTTTCTGAAACGTGATCTTGCTCAGAGTGACGTTGCATATTGTCTGTCACTGTATATCCCCCAGAGATGCTGTCCTTATACAGTTTGTGTCACCGTGGAAATGTGGACAGAGATTTTGCATGTTCCTTTTTAATAGAGGAAATTAGATGAAAACTAATGCATTGCCTAAACTCCTGTACCTTGGAGATAACTTGTTCGAGCTATAATGGCTGAGGTATGGGAACACATTATCAACTTGGTGACTGGCTTTTGTAACATGGGAAGATAAATACATTTCAAGAGATTAAACCACCACTGCAACAATTGACAATATCATTACAAACCTTTTCTTCCCCAACTTTCAAAGGCAGGCATAGGAAGCTATCATTGCTGGCCATTTCTGATTTTAAAAATTAAATGGTGATTGCTGTTTGATGTTTTGGACATCAAAAGCTCATTTTGCAGGAAAGTATTTGCACTCCTTTTTAATGTTTTTCAAAACTATCCTACTGCACAATTAAGTGTTAATATTGTATATAATTTTCAAGTGGCGGAATGGGGCAGCTTTAGAGGATAATCTATAGTAACTGACCATGGTGAATTTTTATAATTATACACCAATGGTGGTAGAAATGTAACACAATACCCATCCATAGCTGAATAGCCAGCAATAGAGGATACCAGTTTGCTTTTTTCTCATTAATATGGTTTAATAAAATTCACTGCAATAATTTGACTGGAGTGGATCAATGTGTAGCTCTGCTTCCTCTGAATTGTGAGGCCCTGGGATCAAGTTCCAATTGAGGACATCTTGGTTACAGAAGAATTGAATTACTGGTACAGCCAAGCCTGTGCATATTGATGCCAGACCCTGGTCCACACCATTAGGGATGACAGGGTTAAATGTGGAACTATCTGCCAAATCCAAAAATTGTGGTTCAACTGATGGAAGAAGGCTAAACATGTTGGGACTCTACTCACTGGAGTTTAGAAGGATGAGGAGAGGTCTCATTCAGACATATAAGTTTCTTAAGGGACTGGACAGGGTAAATGCTGAGAGGATGTTTTCCTTCATGGGAGAACCTGGAACCAGAGGACATAAATCAGTGCCCCTTTATTCTGAGACTAAGACAGAGATGAGGGGGAATTTCTTCATTGAGGGTTGTACATTTTTTTGGAACTCCTTGCCTCAGAGGACTGTGGGGACAGAGACCATGTGTGTATTTATGTCTGAGATTGAACAGATTCTTAATTAGTAGAGGAATTGAGGCTAATGGGGAGGGGAAAAAGCAGGAAAATGGTTGAGTAGTGTCAGATCAGCCATGATCCTGTTGAATGACAGAGTAGGCTTGAAGGGCGGAATGGCCTACTCCTGTTCCTGTTTCTTTATAGTTTATTTGAAGGTGGTTAACCAACATGTTGGCAATCCCATGTAAACTGTAACAAACTGAAAAAGAAAGGGAAGCTTCAGTGAGAATGTTTCTCATGACTTCTTAATGGCCACAGAACATTTTCAATACATCAGGAAAATATTTCAGAGTCAAATGTTTTTTTTTCCTGCTTGCACGCTGCTCATTTACATACCCTACCTACAAAAAAATCTCCAGTGTTATCAGAAAGATTTTAAAGTTGATGTAACTGGGTCATTGAATTTGCAGTGGCACATCCTCCAAATGAGCTAATGACTTGTAATTATTCACTTGGTTGCTGGATTCTTTTTGCTTTTGTAAAAGGTCATACAGTGGTAGGTGCAGCAATTCAGGTTTCTGTGCTGTCTGAGCGATTATTCATTTCTTTCAAAAATGGAAATGGAACTTTTTAAATGGGCATTGCTTATACTGTCACTTTATTCAAAACAACTGTAATGGCTCAAAAAGGGTTCTCCTATAGTAAATTGGAATGCAGAGGCCAAAATGACAAGGTTTATGAGATAGTAGGAACTTCAGATGCTGGAGAATCTGAGATAACCAGGTGTAGAGCTGGATGAACACAGCAGGTCAAGCAGCATCAGAGGAGCAGGAAGGCCTGACGTTTCAGGCCACTTCTGACGAAGGGTTCAGGCCCGAAACGTCAGCCTTCCTGCTCCTCTGATGCTGCCTGGCCTGCTGTGTTCATCCAGCTCGACACCGTGTTGTCTCATGACAAGGTTTATAATTGCTGTTGCTATCCCTTGTTAGCATTAAACAGAAAAGCTAATGGTTGGGCAAAATGTGAAATGTTTGTTTTTCTCTCCCAAAAGCTTTCAAGTGAAGGTTTCTTTTTCTGTTTTTGTTAACTTTTGTAATTTCTTGCTGGCAATGGGAAATGTATATTTGAAAAGACCCCGATTTATATGGCAGCTTTCTTGACCACAAGCTAACAAGCCAATGGAGTACTTTTGAAATGTAACCACGGGTTGACAGGTACAAAATGGGGCGGCCAATTTGTACACAAGCTGCTACCAATAGCAATGTGTTTTTGAACTGTTTTGAGCAGCACGGTGGCTCAGTGGTGAGCACTGCTGCCTCACAGCACCAGGGACCTGGGTTTGATTCCACCCTTGGGCGAATGCCTGTTTGGAATTTGCACATTCTCCCTATGTCTGTGTGCATTTCCTCCAGGTACTCAGGTTTCCTCTCACAGCCCAAAGATGTGCAGGCTGGGTGGCTTGGCCATGCTAAATTGCCTAAGGTGCACAGTGATGTGTAGAATAGGTGAATTATAGGGGGATGGGTCTGGGTGGGATGCTCTGAGGGTCAGTGCAGACTTGTTGGGCCGAAGGGCCTGTTTCCACACTGCAGGGATTCTGTGATTATTACAAGCCAATGGCGTGCTTTTGAAATGTAACCACGGGTTGAAAGGTTCGAAATGGGACAGCCAATTTGTACACAAGGTGCTATCAACAGCAACATGACAGCATCTTGATAATGTGTTTTTTTGAACCGTTTATTGAGCGATTAAATATTGCTTGGGAAACCGTGCCTACCCCTCTCTGCTCTTTGAAATGCTGTGGCATTTTTTGCATCATCCAAGAAAATAAATGGAACCTTGGTTTAACGTCTCCTCTGAGACATGATACCAGGATGTTGGTGAGGTCTCTTCTGGAGCACTGTGTACAGTTCTGGTTGCCCTGCTATAGAAAGGATATTATTAAGCTGGAGTGGCTTCAGAAAAGATTTACTGGGAACAGGATGCTGCTGGGAATGGAGGGGTTGAGTTATAAGGAGAGGCTGCCTAGGCAGGGACTTTTTTTTTTCACTGGACCGTAAGAGGTTGAGGGATGACCTTAGAGGTTTATAAAATCATGAGAGGCATAGAAAAGTTGAATAGCGAAGGGTCTTTTCCCTAGGCTGGGGAAGTTCAAAACAAGGGGGCCGTATTTTTAAGGTGAGAGGAGAAAGGATATAAGGGGCAACTTTTTTACACAGTGGTTCGTGTGCGGAATGAACTGGCAGAGAATGTGGTGGATGCAGGTATGTTTAATAGACATTTAGACACATAGATGAATAGGAAAGGTGTGGAGGGATATGGGCCAAATGCAGGCAAGTGGGACTAGTTTAGTTTGGGATTGTGGTCGGTGTGGACTCATTGGACTGAAGGATCTGTTTCCATGCTGTATGATTCTGACACTATAACCTGATTATTGCTGTGCTCAAGCCCTGGAATGAGACTTGAAACTGGAGTTGTGTGAATCTGAGGTGAAGGTGTTTCAATTACCTCTAAATGGAAATCCCTACTGGCAATGATTCTGAAATGTCACCCCTTCCTCCCTGTGTCTACAGATCATTCTTGACCTGCTGAGTCTTGCCAGCGTTTTCTTTGTGTGTCATTAGAGATTTGCAGTATTTTGTTTTTAGTGTAAACTGTGAGCTGATGTAATTCAGAAACACTGGAAAGTCCAACAAGCTGAATGTTGTATCTGTCAGTATACAACACTGAATTTCAATATATCATGCATCCTGTGTGTGTGACACTGAACTCAAATGCACAGTGTGGGCCCCTGTCAAAGTTACTGGAATTATTCTGCATACCCTGGTCACTGCAATTTCTATTTGCATGTGGCGTTCAATCTGTGTTTGTCAGGCATGAGAATTGTTCTGGAATTGTTTGTCCCTGATAATCAATGTGTGTGGGATTAATGCTATATCTGTCACTCACAGCTACTTATGTGAATGTTGCACTCCTTTTCATAGCTGCAGGTCATGTCATGTGAGTTTCAGATTGATCTGTAATTTTAGATTCATTCTGTGTTGTCCTGTTTCTGTTGAGGATTGAGAGATTAATTTGCATCTGGCAACTGTTGTGACTTCTTTTTAAAGCAATTAATTTGATCATAGATAGTGATAATGGGAATTGCAGGTGCTGGAGAATCCAAGATAATAAAATGTGAGGCTGGATGAACACCGCAGGCCCAGCAGCATCTCAGGAGCACAAAAGCTGACGTTTCAGGCCTAGACCTTTCATCAGAGAGGGGGATGGGGTGAGGGTTCTGGAATAAATAGGGAGAGAGTGGGGGGCGGACCGAAGATGGAGAGAAAAGAAGATAGGTAGGGAGGGGATAGGTCAGTCCAGGCAAGACGGACAGGTCAAGGAGGTGGGATGAGGTTAGTAGTAGGAGATGGAGGTGCGGCTTGGGGTGGGCGGAAGGGACGGGTGAGAGGAAGAACAGGTTAGGGAGGCAGAGACAGGCTGGACTGGTTTTGGGATGCAGTGGGTGGAGGGGAAGAGCTGGGCTGGTTGTGTGGTGCAGTGTGGGGAGGGGACAAACTGCGCTGGTTTTGGGATGCGGTGGGGGAAGGAGAGATTTTGAAGCTGGTGAAGTCCACATTGATCCCATTGAGCCGCAGGGTTCCCAAGCGGAATATGAGTTGCTGTTCCTGCAACCTTCGGGTGGCATCATTGTGGCACTGCAGGAGGCCCATGATGGACATGTCATCTAAAGAATGGGAGTGGGGAGTTAAAATGGTTCACGACTGGGAGGTGCAGTTGTTCATTGCGAACCAAGCTGAGGTGTTCTGCAAAGCGGTCCCCAAGCCTCTGCATGGTTTTCCCAATGTAGAGGAAGCCACACTGGGTACAGTGGATGCAGTATACCACATTGGCAGATGTGCAGGTGAACCTCTGCTTAATATGGAAAGTCATCTTGGGGCCTGGGATAGGGGTGAGGGAGGAGGTGTGGGGGCAAGTGTAGCATTTTCTGCGGATGCAGGTGAAGGTGCTGGGTGTGGTGGGGTTGGAGGGCAGTGTGGAGCGAACAAAGGAGTCACGGAGAGAGTGGTCTCTCCGGAAAGCAGACAAGGGTGGGGATGGAAAAATGTCTTGGGTGGTGGGGTCGGATTGTAGATGGCGGAAGTGTCGGAGGATGATGCGTTGTATCCGGAGGTTGGTGGGGTGGTGTGTGAGAACGAGGGGTATCCTCTTTGGGCGGTTGTGGCGGGGGTAGGGGGGTGTGAAGGATGTGTCGCGGGAAATGCGGGAGACACTGTCAAGGGCGTTCTCGATCACTGTGGGGGGAAAGTTGCGGTCCTTGAAGAACTTGGACATTTGGGATGTGCGGGAGTGGAATGCCTCATCAAGCAGATGCGGCGGAGGCAAGAGGAATTGGGAATAGGGGATGGAATTTTTGTCGGAGGGTAGGTGGGAGGAGGTGTATTCTAGGTAGCTGTGGGAGTCGGTGGGCTTGAAATGGACATCAGTTACAAGCTGGTTGCCTGAGATGGAGACTGAGAGGTCCAGGAAGGTGAGGGATGTGCTGGAGATGGCCCAGGTGAACTGAAGGTTGGGGTGGGAGGTGTTGGTGAAGTGAATGAACTGTTCGAGCTCCTCTGGGGAGAAAAAGGAGGCTCTGATACAGTCATCAATGTAACAGAGGAAGAGGTGGGGTTTGGGGCCTGTGTAGGTGCGGAAGAGGGCAACTGCACCTCCCAGTCGCAAACCATTTCCACTCCCCCTCCCATTCTTTAGATGACATGTCCCTCATGGGCCTCCTGCAGTGCCACAATGATGCCACCCGAAGGTTGCAGGAACAGCAACTCATATTCCACCTGGGAACCCTGCAGCCTAATGGTATCGATGTGGACTTCACCAGTTTCAAAATCTCCCCTTTCCCCAACTGCATCCCTAAACCAGCCCAGTTTGTCCCCTCCCTCCCACTGTACCACACAACCAGCCCAGCTCTTCCCCTCCACCCACTACATCCCAAAACCAGTCCAACCTGTCTCTGCCCCCCTAACCTGTTCTTCCTCTCACCCATCCCTTCCTCCCACCCCAAGCCGCACCTCCATCTCCTGCCTACTAACCTCATCCCACCTCCTTGACCTGTCCGTCTTCCCTGGACTGACCTATCCCCTCCCTACCTCCCCACCTATACTCTCCTCTCCACCTATCTTCTTTTCTCTCCATCTTTGGTCCGCCTCCCCCTCTCTCCCTATTTATTCCAGCTCCCTCTCCCCATCCCCCTCTCTGATGAAGGGTCGAGGCCCGAAACGTCAGCTTTTGTGCTCCTGAGATGCTGCTTGGCCTGCTGTGTTCATCCAGCCTCACATTTTATTAATTTGATCATAGGATGCCTGTCATGGCCCATTTTTTGGTATTATGTCTAACCACTTTGATTAATCAATGCATTAAGCCCATAAAATGGATTAGTGCATGTGATACTTGCTAATCTCACCTGCCTCAGTGGATCTCATGTCATTTTGTTACTGCCCTCATGGGTAGCAGATGCACTTTGCCCAATGTGTTGTGGTGCGAGCCACTGCCAGCTTGTGGTTGGGCTGGTTGACTGTCACCATCCTCTTTGCTTAACTGGGCCCAAGGCCCCCTCTTGGTTTACAATGGGAGGGGAAAATCAACAGTGAGTCTTAATGAGAAGAATCTCCTCTTAACGATGAAATAGTTTACTGTGCATTAGCCATCAGAGACAAGCCACACAGGTAAATTAGCGTTGTAATTAAGACTATCAGGAGATCTCACATAGTAGGTTTGACCTTTTCATGATTTTCAAATGTGTTCAGCTTTTTCCTCACCGAATAACATTGTCAGATTGGGTGGTGCTTAATACAATTTCTATCATTAACCCTTGCAGAACCATTACCTTCTGCAACCCAGAGTGCTCCAGTCTCTCTTCCAGAACGTGTCTTATTGATTCCTCCTACTGGACACCTGTCTCCATAGACTATCTGTAGTCTTATCAATATTTGGGACCAAGGCTGCTGGGGTGAAGCATTCGTTATCACTTCTCAAATGTGTGAAAAATGCTGAATTATTGCAAAGTGGTACGCCTTAAAAATGTCTCAATTTTCTGCAGGGATCCAGTTACAAACATCATCTGAAGAGTCGGAATGTAGATTTCCTAACCTGAAACCACATGTGCTTTAACACACACCAGTCTCAATATTAAGCCCAAATAAGACGACTTTATTAATATAATGTTTACAAACAGTACCCAAAGAGAAACATACATAACTTCAAATTAAATCATATGGGTTTGTGATATTCGAATCTTTGTTGATGCGTACAGTATTCAGAACAGCATTTTTAGTATAAGGCCAGAAAATGTTGATGAAGCTCAGCAGGTCTGGCAGCATGTGTGTGGGGAGAGGGGAGACAGAGACTGAGACAATCTTTTTGAGGCTTCTACCTCTCTACAGTTCAGAAGAAAGTTCCAATTGGACCCTTCTACGCTAACTCTGTTTCTGTCTCCAAACCAGCTCAGTATTTCCGGAACTTGGTGCTATTATTTCTGATTGTCAGCATCCACAGTATTTTGACTTTGTTTTAGAGTGTCAATTATACCCGATGTTGCTAATGAGCAGCTTCAGACACAGGAACATATGGCCCCAAACAAATTGTATGGTTTGTTTTCTTTGGGGTTGGTGGAGGAAGGAGAGAAGCGTATGAAATATGATACGTGGGTGGCCCATTATTGCCCTCCCACATCCAACCTTGTGCTCACAGGGAAAAACAGCTGAAACCTGCGAATGACACATACTATATCCAACATAATAAAATGTGAGGCTGGATGATACTATATCCAACATGCCATGTATAATTCAAAGTGGAGGTTCAGTTGGACGACTACATTAACTTGCTAGTTTTTTTTTAAGGTGTGCACTAACCTGACTGCACATGGGCCTGTTGCAGGCTCTTATGGGGGCAGTTAATATCCTGCTGAAGCCTTTATTCTACCTTCAGTGCAATAATGCCCTGGGAAGGTAGGGTAAAGTGGGAAGGCCATCTTTTTCACCAAATTTGGTGAAAAGGACAATGGCGGGTGCGGCGGGTGTGGGGGGGGGAGCGGTCGCAAGTGTACGTCACTGGGGAGGTGGTTCGTGTCTAAAGGGGAAAGTAAGTTCAAGAACGTGATTCTTGGAAATGGCTGTACTGCTCCTACTGGAGCTCCAACTTGATGTGATTTGGATCAGCATATGTCATTTGCATATTTTAGAGATAATGGGAACTGCAGATGCTGGAGAATGCAAGATAACAAAGTGCGAAGCTGGATGAACCCAGCAGGCCAAGCAACATGGGTTCATCCAGCTCCATGCTTTGTTATCATTTGCATGTTTTACGGATTTATACATCTGGGTGTATCCCAGGGCCTGTAAAATCTGCCCTTCCTCAAGCAAATTAGCCACTAGTTCTCGCAGCATGGACTTCCTTTCTTCCACTGAGCAGCAGAAGTCCCATCCCATTGTGATATGACTGGAGGGAGGCCCCTTTTTTATAAAGTTAGTCAGTTTGCATATGACTAATTTGAGGGGGAGGGGAAGGCAGGGAACATTAGAACGCTCCCTTAAAATTTAGCCCGATGTTTCTAATGATTAGTTGCTTATCTGGCCTTTTTCTTTTAAAAGCTATTGCTGAGGAATGCCTTGAGGGAATCCATCTCATTATTGGTGCTTGTAATTTTTGCAAGTCACTTAGGGCTTCAGTGATTTGATCAAAATTTTCTGATTTCAGGATGAAATACTTGACCATTTTTAAAGATCATTTTTAATTGTGGACTGTTAGATCCATTTTTGGGGCTGTGCGCACTAGTTGTGTTGAACACCACTTTCATGTCAAGTTTTGTCGCCCTTTTGAAAGATGCTATGCAGTTTTAAGGGGAAAAAAAAACAGATTAGGGCACAATGCATTTTAGTAAATGGGGGTACAGTAAGGGCCAAAGAGTTAATGGCACTTTTTTTTTGTAGCTTGTCAAGTAAATGTTGTGACTTTGTTTCCCTAAAGAAGGAGCTTGGATGCAGTTGCATGTTCAGAATATGTTTGGCCAGTCAGGAGGGGAATGTGAAGGAATTTTGCCAATGGAATCTGAATGTTGCAATCCCAGAGGATCATGGATGCTCAGCTGCGTATTCAAGACTGAGATTTGTAGATTATCGGACACTTACGAATGAAGAAATATGGGGTTAGGGCAGGGAATTGAAGCTGCGGTAGAAGATCACCCATGATCTTATTGGTTGCTGGAACAGACTCAAAAGGCTGTATGATCTCCTCCTATTTTATATATTCTTATTAATGGTCTCTATACTTTGTGCATCTTCAGTTGTTTAAATAGGAGTTTATAAATGGGCTTTGGGACAACAGTACAAGCGACCATCCAACACTGAGTCTTCAGCTCATGATGTTGTATCGTGAGCTGATGAGTCCTGCTGAAGGGTGTAAACCTGAAATTTTGATTTTTCTGATGCTGCCCGACCTGCTTTGTTCCTCCAGTTCCACACCGTATTCACTGAGTCTTCAGCTGCCAGATCTTAAATTCTGAAATTCCCTCTTTAACTCTTTTCTCTGTACCTATTTTAAAAAGTTGCCTAAAACTATCTTTGATCATCCATTTTAATTTCTCTTTGTGACTTGGGGTCAACAGTTGCTTGCTAATGCATATGCGAAGTGCTTTGGGATGTTTACTACATTGAGGGCATGAATTAAATGCAAATTGAAAGTCATTACAGACCTACAAGTTTGAAGCTTAATTTTGGTAGGTAATTCTTTACAGCAAAGGAGTAAGGAAGTACGTTTTGAGTTAATTCTAGTTTGGGGTCATCGCGTGGCATTAACGTCAGCAAGACTTATCAATGTGTCTTTTTTGTTACCTTTCCAGAGAGTGATGCTGAATGTTCATGTTTGGAGCTGTGCGTCTTTTGTGAGGAACACCTCAGTGCTTCAGGAAGAAAGACTGTTACTCACTGGAAATACAGTCTATGTGGCCCAGGTATTGTATAATAAGCTGAAGTCTGCCCTGCAGCACATCAACTTTTGATAACTATGTTCCTATCACAGACACACAGACACAATTTATTAAGAATTGGAAATTGAATCATGCTGGGATATGTTTTTGCATCTTAGTTGTCAATATGTATTCAAAAATACAATTTATTACTGCTGAAAGGTGTCTATTTTGACTTTACAGAATGTTTATGATGTTGGCAGAGAGATGTTTTAAAGTATTATCATCCTTGAATGAAAGAATTTTTGTAGGCTCTGCAATCTGGATTTTGCACACTCTACATCAAAACCTGAGGATGGGAAGACCCTGGAGAATGTGACAGAAATGTGGTGGAAGTCTTGGAACAAATTGAATTTAAAATTTTAATCCATGTGTTCGCACACCATAAGCCAACATAGGGCAGGGAGCACAGTGGGGGACATATAAATCTGCCAAACTGTATCCGATACATTACTGTAGCAGAATATTTCTGGTCACTTTAACATTGCCTCAGTGTCACAGCTTTGTGACATGAGCAATGTTTCTGTCTTTTCAGTGAGCTGATACCAACACGCATTGAGGCTCTGACTCTATTGAAGCTAACCGTGTAAGCTCTAATTTTATATTGGGTACTTAGATCCAAAAGAGTAGTATGTTTGTGTTGTCATTAGTCCCCTTGCTGAAATAAGAGGTCACACAACACTAGGTTATAGTCCAACAGGTGTTATTTGGAATCACACAAGCTTTCAGAATGCTTCCCCTTTGTCATGTGCAGCACTGTTCAGGGCTGTGCTCCGAAAGCTTTTGTGATTCCAAATAACCCCTGTGGGACTGTAACCTAGTGTTGTGTGATTTCTAATCCTGTCCACCCTAGTCCAACACTGGCACATCCACACCGTTGCTGAAGGGGTCATCCTTTGTGTGTGAATGTAGACAGTGATTATTGGTACATATTTGAGCAGTTGATGTTGGTCTGTTCTGTTGAGTTTGTTAAACACACTCCCATTCCTGCAGGAATCACAAGATGGCCAATCGCTGTTGAAACCTGTCAAATTCTACTTCTTCCAGTTTCCTGATTCAAGAAAACTGATTCATTTTACTCAGCGTGGAGTGCTTGAGCCTCTGCAGTACTAATAGAATAATGAATTCATAAGATAAATCGGTCACATGTATAAACTAATTTTGTAGTAATGCTGTGGCATATATATGTCCAGGTATTTAACTCTTCCATCTGCAATTCTGTACTTTGCTATTTTCATACAAGTCTTAATCCATTTAATAATAAATTGGGTAAGGTCTGTACGAAAATAAGAGAAAATCCAGCTGAACTTCAGGTTTGTTTCTCGAAATGCATGCTTATTATTTTATAGTCAGTGGCAAGAAAATATAACTAAATTATTCCATCAGGAGGTCCAAATTAATTTTAGTTTAACTGCCTTGCTTGTTTACTTTATTTTGGTTTCTGTAGATTTTACACTTAATGGCTTTCTCTTTTATACTAGTCCATTTAGTAACTATTTCACCTTCAAAAACTTTAATTTTCCCTGAAAGCCAATTCTCTCGTTTTATTTTGTTTGTCCTATGGGATGTGTACTCCATTAATATGGACCAGTTTTAATTAAGCTTAAGCACTTAGGCTAAGCTCATGTTCCACTGAAGTCCTGAGAGAGATTCTGTGCTGTTTGTGGTGCTGTCCATTGGATGTGATGTCACTTTGAAGTCCTGTACACCTTTTCCTCTGGATTAGGAAGATATGAAAGCTCCTGCCGCATAATTTGAAAAGCAGAATTCTCCATCTGTCTCAGCCAATGATTAGATTATCTGGATACATATTTGTGCACAAACCATGGCATTTGCTTGCACAGGATAATTGCGTTTCCAGCAAATAAATAAATACTTGGGAATATTTCTGAGAGAAGTGATTAGATGCAACAATAAATATGAATTGTTCTTTCTTTAAGCTACTCATGGCGTGTAACTCATATTAATCTAGTGATGAGCAGAGGGACATAGTTCAATCTCTGAAATAGTAATCTCCTTATCATAAAATTGTTTGCATTAAAGACTTTAAATTATTTGGCCTTCAGCTTGATGATACTAATTTAACTGTGTAAATATGAATTATGTTCTGCAAATTTTCTTGTAGGGGAAAACAAATAGTTTCTCTCAAATCATCTGCCACTGTACTTTCAAACTGCCAACTGTCTAACTCTTGATTCATCATGATACTTCAACTGCTGTTAATTTGCTGAATTGCTCTTCTAACTCAGTTGTTGATGTCCTTGCCACCAGAAAACGAATTGCATTCTTCCATCCTGCCCGTTACCCGTGGGATGTCAATTGTCTTCCATCCCACAAACTCAGATGTTAAGAATGGCCAGTGCCCAAAACCGATCTGTTCTCCAGTCTGGCAGAACCTGGGAGGGCAGTTGAGGTAGGAAACCTCACAACATTTAAATGTATGTGGATGAGCACTGGGAATGTCATAACATCCAAGGCTATGGGCCAACTATTGGATAGTGGGATTGGTGTTGACTTGATGGGCTGAAGGGCTTTTTCTGTGCTTTATGACACCATAAAATATGAAGCATGATGAAAACGTAGGCTACCTGAACAAGGTGAATTTGAAGTGCATTTGTTGTAAATATAGGGTAATGGGTGGAATTTATATTCACCTCTTCCCTTCACCTCCAGTGATCCTCCAAACAAGTAGTGAGCCCATGATTGTGTAGAATGACATGGGGTCAACCTCCTTGACTCCCTCTGACCAAGTCAGGGGCTGAGAAGCTTGAGGGGGACTTTCACCTTCCTCTGCCAGTTGAGACCTTTAAACAGCCATTGCAGGCCATTGTGTTGCTGTTGTTTGTACCCTGTCAGGAGTGTGGGGGTTCAGGGTGGGGGGTGGGGGGGTGGCTATGATACACAGCCAATCTGCCAGATACACCCTTGTGACTTGCCTGCTAGTTCAGATCAAGACCGTCGTGAGCTCTTGGATGGCAAGGATCTGATGTATTCCCCGAGATAACAAGGGTGTGGAGCTGGAGGAACGCAGCAGCCCAGGCAGCATCAGAGTAGCAGGAAAGATGATGTTTTGGGTCAGGACCCTTGGTCAACTTTTCTGCTCCTCCGATGCTGCCTGGTGTGCTCCTCCAGTTCCACACTGTGTGTTATCTCTGGCTCCAGCATCAACAGTACTTACTATCTCTGAAGTATTCCCTGATCTAGTTTATGGATATGTTATTATTTGGCTGAACAGGCTGGTGAGTCTTGGATGTAATTGAATGGCTTTTATTGTCAGTGACGAGCAGATTTCTGAGTTTCAACATGATAATTAGAGCTTCATTATATCCCAGGTCCTGGATCTTTGTGACTAGGGCAGGCAACAGCAAGTTTGTTAAGTTGATCATTTTGAAGCAACCCCATTGAAGTCATTGTGATAAAGCGTGAAGCTGGATGAACACAGCAGGCCAAGCAGCGTCTCAGGAGCACAAAAGCTGACGTTTTGGGCCTCGACCCTTCACCTCCACCCACCCACCCTCCGACAAAAATTCCATCCCCTATTCCCAATTCCTCTGCCTCCGCTGCATCTGCTCCCAGGATGAGGCATTCCACTCCCGCACATCCCAGATGTCCAAGTTCTTCAAGGACCACAACTTTCCCCCCGCAGTGGTCGAGAACACCCTTGACTGCGTCTCCCGCATTTCCCGCAACACATCCCTCACACCCCGCCCCTGCCACAACCGCCCAAAGAGGATCCCCCTCGTTCTCTCACACCACCCCACCAACCTCCGGATACAACGCATCATCCTCCGACACTTCCGCCATCTACAATCCGACCCCACCACCCAAGACATTTTTCCATCCCCACCCTTGTCTGCCTTCCGGAGAGACCACTCTCTCCGTGACTCCCTTGTTCACTCCACACTGCCCTCCAACCCCACCACACCCGGCACCTTACCCTGCAACCGCAGGAAGTGCTACACTTGCCCCCAGACCACCTCCCTCACTCCCATCCCAGGCCCTAAGATGACCTTCCATATTAAGCAGAGGATCATCTGCACATCTGCCAATGTGGTATACTGTATCCACTGTACCTGGTGTGGCTTCCTCTACATTGGGGAAACCAAGCGGAGGCTTGGGGGCTGCTTTGCAGAACACCTCCGCTTGGTTCGCAATAAACAACTGCACCTCCCAGTCGCGAACCATTTTAACTCCCCCTCCCATTCTTTAGATGACGACATGTCCATCATGGGCCTCCTGCAGTGCCACAATGATGTCACCCGAAGGTTGCAGGAACAGCAACTCATATTCCACTTGGGAACCCTGCAGCCCAATGGCATCAATGTGGACTTCACCAGCTTCAAAATCTCCCCTTCCCCCACCGCATCCCAAAACCAGCCCAGTTCGTCCCCTCCCCCCACTGCAACACACAACCAGCCCAAACTGTCTCTGCCTCCCTAACCTGTTCTTCCTCTCACCCATCCCTTCCGCCCACCTCAAGCCGCACCTCCATTTCCTACCTACTAACCTCATCCCAGCTCCTTGACCTGTCCATCTTGCCTGGACTGACCTATCCCCTCCCTACCTCCCCACCTATACTCTCCTCTCCACCTACCTTCTTTTCTCTCCATCTTCGGTCCGCCTCCCCCTCTCTCCCTATTTATTCCAGAACCCTCACCCCATCCCCCTCTCTGATGAAGGGTCGAGGCCCGAAACGTCAGCTTTTGTGCTCCTGAGATGCTGCTGGGTCTGCTGTGTTCATCCAGCTTCACATTTTATTATCTTGGATTCTCCAGCATCTGCAGTTCCCATTATCTCCCATTGAAGTCATATTGAGTTGACACCAGGAAGTATGAAACAGAAAATGCAATCCAACCTGAAATCATGTCTACAAAACAAAATAGCAAGAGAAAGGTGAAATTGAGAAAAACAAGAATTTTAACACTTTAAAAATCTCCAATAAGAATTTAAAATATGAAGGAATGAGACTCCATATTTGTAAAAGTAAATTTACGGGCCCAGAAAGATTGTTTGAAAGGAATTTTAACTTATCACATGATTAAAATATGCACATAATCTTGTATGTACCAACCCTAATCTTTTCTGGCATTATTGCTGCAATATGGCAAGGTTTCAGCTCAGTGAAGATTGTAGAGGGTTAGGGATCTTAGCCAGCAATATTTAGATCTCAATGTTTCGTTGTGCAAGTGTGATACCAGAAATGCTGTTGGGCTAACTCTACAACGTCAATATTGATAGGCCCATACAGACTTCATCTAAATGACCGGGCTTTCAATGGCAACTGCTGAGGTAGTTCAATTCCCAGAGTAGCACTTGAACTCTCAATTTGTCATGATGATGGATCATAAGCCTGCCTCATGTATGGGCCTATTGAACTTACAATTATAGCACATCTTTTGCTAAAAGAGGGCATGAAGCCACAAGATAGCTTTAGAGTTTACATTCTCAGTTATTTAGTGACTGGCAGGCCTTCGTGTATTATCTTCAGCCTCATGAGAGACTCTGGAATGTCATACCTCTTGGGTGTTAAGAAATCTTCAGAGAGAAACACACTGCAAAGTGAACTGTTAATCTCATGTGAGTTAACTTAGACTGTGACTAGGATCAAATTAAAGAGAATGGTCTAAATGAGATACATGCTTGCATTTTCTCCTTTTCATTAATGCACCATGTATATCAGTAGGTGATGTCGGTCTGTGAATCAAGCCGAGAAAACCTCTAATCATCCCTGTGCTACAGATAAAAAGGTAAGGACCCTCTCTGTCTTTGCCTAACGCCACAAGGCAAGTAAGACCACAGTCAAAAGGCAACAGGACCAAGACATTTCAGCTGACCTACAGAGCCAGGCATCTTACAATCAAATGCTCAGTAATCAACAGCAGGGCTACTGGTATCACCCATTGTAAGGATCACACCTTTGAACATGTCTACTTTTCATAGAACTTGGAGGCTGATTGTATATGTTTTTCAACATTATCTTTATTTTGGACTTGCCTGTCATTTTCTCAATCCACCTGCGTGCCATGTTATTATTTCTTGCATACAATAACTTTATAAAAAAAAATCACTTTTGTTAATTCAAGAGAGCCAGGTTAAAGTGACTCCTTCCTGACCGTAAATCAATTTACTCTCCTTTTAAAATGAGCCATGTTGTGACCAATGAGACGGGTGGGAGAGGGGCGGCAGGGATATGGTGGATGGCAGAATAAAGAAGAGCCATGTCATTCTTAATCACCCCCATGTGCTTGGCAATTTCGTGTATTCTGTTTGGAACTGCAGTACATTGGGGAACCTCACCCAGGAACTGGTCATAGTGATGATGAGAATCTTGCCCACCGCACCAAGCACACAGCCCCTCTACTTTCAGAAACAATGGTCTGAATTTCCTGAGGAGTGGCAATCTCAAACAGATTTGGAAATGTGGAGCCATACTTACATTCTGATAGTTCTCTCATAAAGAAAGAATGATCAGAGGAAGGCCGACTGCAGCTTACTGTATCAGTCACCACATCTGAACTGCAAAATCCCAGAATGGCAGACTGCCACTTTGAGAGCTGCTGCCAACCGGTACGTTCCTAACGTGAACGTGAGGTGAGGGTGTTGGTGGGGTAGGAAGCCAGATGAGTCAGATGCCAAGTGTACACGGTCTAGGGTGTCAGGTGGATAAGATGTTAGGTGCCAGGGCATAAGATGGCAGGTAGGCCAGGTTAAGTAATGCAGTGTTCGATGTAGGTCAGATTGCCACAATCACTGAGTCTGCACTGGTCTAAAACAACCATCTAATTATTCTAATCCCATTTTCAGCACTGTCTCCATGGCCTTTATGCCTTAGGTGGGCAGGGTAGGGGAAATTGAATCCCATGAGGGTGTTGTGAGATCAAGGAAGGGAATGTGAGGGGCTGAGTCTGGAGGGAAGGAGCAGGTGTTGAGCCCAGAACAGGGAGGTGGGGTGGCAGGTCCAGGGCAGTGCCTAGTCTGGATCTGGGAGGGGTGGGGTTGCTGTGTGTAAGTTGGCTGAGGGAGGTGTAGCTGGGGATGTGAGAGTATGGAGTTATTTGGATTGTTTCTCTGGAGTTATGCTATGTATTTAATAGTCCAACATTTCCTGAGTAATGACTTAAATAATTTAACCGAAACCCTCCAAATTTCCTGATTTAAATGGATGCTTTCAGAAGTATCAAGCACAGAGGAATTGTCCAATGGAATCAGCAATTTCCAGGAGGATTCCTTTGGAGTCTGCTGCAATGGGAATTCTGCAGAGTCCTCATGAGCAATTCCCACTACACCGCAATAACAACTGTTTGGCCATCGGAGAATCCAGACCAATATGGCTCCAGTTGAATTTGTTGAAGCATTTGGCTAATAAACCCCGTACAGGAAAGGAAATCAGAGTGTAACAATTCATCTCACTGGTATGTAATTAAGGAATAAATGCCAAGGCGAGACATGGTTACAGTTTTCCGGAATTTATTCTTGTTTTTCCTCTTCTCCAAAGCGCTAAAAGCTGCAATTAATTTGAACAACCTGGAACTAATAAGAACACAAAATGTCACGATAGTATATATGCATATGTTCATTTGTAAGGAACAGGTTGAGTTTTTGATCAGATTTTGAGATTAAATTGTTCTCCCAGTGGGATTCATATTTTTAATGTGTTTTTTTCAAATATGATCATTGGCTAAAAGAAGAAATAAAGCATCTGTCATTGATCAAAGACAATTACATAGGATGAAATTTCTCTTGTAAAACATTTCATGGCCTGTGATACAAATTGCATCAACAGAAACTGTCCATTTTCCAAGCTGCTTATTCTTATGATTAGTGGTGGGGTCAGTGGTAAGTAATAGGTAACTTCCCACTTCTTGTATCAGGAGGAATTTCATCCTTTTATAATGAGATTTCTGACAACTCCCACAGTACTTTTGAAGATGACAGAAAAGATCTGACCATCATGTAAAAACCTGGCACCATTATTCATGAATATTCATCGATTTTCCTTGCTGGTTTCCTTTATCTCCGCTTCTTACTGTTCGCCACCTGTGTGTAATTGAAAAAGAACCTATTTCTGCGAAATAATATTCACTTGTACCCTGAAAGCTTGATAGGATATCTTTTTTTTAAAGAAGTAAAAATTATGCTGACTGTACTTGAATAAGATGAAGGTATCATCGTCCCAGAGGATCATTAGGCTGTTCTTTCATTAGAGAGAGATGACTGATGGTGGTTTAATCTGAAGCTCACTAGGCCTTCCATTCATTAGAAGGTCAGAGGTGGGGATTTTCACAAAATGCAGCTCTGTTCACAGCTCCCCTCTTTTTGACAAAGTTTATGTCTAAATGCAGCAAGACCTGGGCAGCTTTCAGGCTTAGGCTGACAAGTGGCAAGAAACATCTGCACTACACCAGTTCCAGTCAATGACCATCTCCAACAAGAGGGAGTCCAACTCTTATCTCGCAACATCCTATCACATTATTGTTGCTTAGTCCCCCATGCCAACATTCTGGGGGTTACCATTGACTGGAAGATGAACTGAAGCAGCCATGTGAGTGCTATAAATGCAACAGCAGGTTGGAGGCTAGGAATCCTGAGCAATTAATGCATATCCTGATATCTCAGAGCCTGTCCAAGGCGCAGGTCAGGACTGCAGTAGAATACTGCCCACTTGCCTGAATGGGTGCAGCTCCAACAACACTAAAACAGGCTGCTTTGTCCTGGATGGTGTCAAGTTTCTTGATTGGTGCCACATTCCAAAACATCTATTCCCTCCACCACCAACACACACCAATCCTGTGTACCATCTACAGGATGCACTGCAGAAATTCATCAAGTCTCCTTTGATAGCGCCTTGCAAATCCATAATGTAAGCCACCCAGATGGACAAGGACAGCAGTTACGTGGGAACATCACCTGCAAGTTCCTCCCAAGCTACTCACCATTCTGACTTGGTTCTATATTGGTGTCCCTTCAATCTATCAGGGTTATAATCCTGGAACACCCTTCCTAATAGAGCTGTGCATCCACCTGCACCACACGCACTACGATGGTTCAAGGGAACAGCTCACATCTGCCTTCTCAAGGGCAACTAGGAATTGGAAATAAGTGCAGGCATTTGTCCAAGGATGAATTGAAAAGGATACTGCATCAATATGCTTGGGAATTTCATATGAGGGAAAAAAAACT
This sequence comes from Stegostoma tigrinum, assembly GCF_030684315.1. NCBI lineage: Eukaryota > Metazoa > Chordata > Chondrichthyes > Orectolobiformes > Stegostomatidae > Stegostoma > Stegostoma tigrinum. Next base: position 22,206,299 of record NC_081386.1, on the reverse strand, counting down.
GCCTCTAGGTTTGCATTCATTCAGATGATATGAGGATGGTTGTTGACACAAAAATTCTCATTGCTATAATAGAAGGTGTTGTATTGGAGTTTAGGAGTGGATAAGGTATATTTAGATCAGGGCATTATGAGCTTTTTCAAAAATCAGACCCATTTAGCCTTGACAGTGCCATGTTTGATTCTGATAGTCTAATACGTTATTGGAAAAGTGTTATTATTGGAAATAATCCTGAAATGCCAACTAAGCTAATTGGTGAGAATCTTGACATCTAAGCTGATCTTTGGGCATATGAGGCAGGATGCCCCCCCCCCATCATACTGGAATCCAGATGTTCTTATGTATTGCTGATACTGCAGTCCATGTTTCACTGCTGTACAGGAGTGTGGCGACAATACCGCTTAGTACGCTAGAAGTTAGACTTAGTTAATGCGTGGAAGTCTTTGTTGTACTCACTGCTGTGGTTTGTAAAAGGCTGAGCTAGTTGAGCTGATCTGGTGTTGACTTTCCTCGTCAATGATGGCCTTTTGACGGAGATGATTGTTAAGGTATGAAGTGGGCAATCTATTCTCGAGTCCCTTCAACAGATTTCGAAGGTGAAATGTTTGAATGACCAGGCCTTGAGTTGATACAAATTTCCTTTTGGCAACATCCAAGGACAGGCTCTTTGCAGGAGTGAAGGTACTGAGAGTACCTTGTCAATCTGGCGTCAGTGGCATTGATACTGTAGTGACAAACATATTGGAGGTCTGTGGTAGCCAGTTTAATTTTGGCACAGAGGCAATGCAGGTTATTTAATGCCCACAGCAGAGGGCGGTTGACCTTTAAGGGGGTGAATATTTAGTGAGAGTGTGCTTTGCCCATTAGAAATTACACCAGGAAAGGAAATCCAGTCTATTTGCATATTCACTTTGCAGCCAGAACTTAGAAGATTTTACATGTTATTTGATCGTTTTGGACTTATTTTGTTTTAGTAATGAGTAACTAGCAGCTTGGCCCAGTAAGATAGTTGCAGCCGGTACAGGAATTTCATTTTCAGAGAGTTTTGAAACTCCAAGCTTCTATTTGCATATCTATCCAATTTTGAAACCCAGTATGTCTTTATCATTAAATCTGGACCTTGAGTTACCAAAACACTGACCATCCCACATTAGTGATATACAGCATCTTAACAAGTACCGATGTTATATTGTTTTTTCAAGTTCTTTGAAATTGGTGCCCTGTTGTTTGCTTCCCTACTCTGCATTTTGGGATATGCACTTTGATGCACGAACAGAAAGGTCTTTATACCCAGGCCCTACAACATAAACTAAAGCTTAGACCATAAGGTACTTTCACTACCTTGCATATCCAATCTACACTGAGTGTTAAAGATGCTGTCTTCATAATTGGAAACATCTTAGTTATAAATTCTGATGAGATAATTATAGTTTGTGTAAAGAGTGTAAAAAAAAATTGAACAAATTATTTGGATTTAATTGAATTTCAAGTATTTAGCTGTTAGAATGTAAACCTGCAGATGGCAGTACTAAGCTACTCAATACTTGTGATCTGTGCCTTCAGTCCTTTGTACATTCCTGAATAGTATTGTTTCCTTTGAAAACCATTTCCTTTCATAGTTATTTTAATTGACAATATGGATTGAATACAGATTAAATATTCTTTCATTGCAATAGATCTCACACTGTTTTAACTAAATTAGAAAGAATCACTAATAATAGATCTGAAACACCTCAGTGAAAAAGTTAGTGTCTGTGCTGCTTATTGAACAGGCATGTAATGAAGAACATATTCAACGTTTTCAGCCCATTCCCTTTGAATTTAGATATATTTTCCCCAGGTCCTTTCCAGATTTCAGGATTTAAGCATCACAATTGATAGTGACAAATTGTGAAATTTTTCATCCTTTAATAGGAGTGTGAAGATTTTTGTGAATTAAGTCACTTGTTTCAACGGTTTTAAAATCTTCTCTTCAATCCACATTCGAAAATTTGCAGTTGGTGCTTTCTGTCTATGTTTTGTTGTCAGCCCGACAAAATATGACTTTGCATTTTGAAGGCAGTGTTCTGAATGAGAGAGTAATATAATTCCAGCATGTGGCTGCTAGCAGATCTCCTTTGGCAGAGCTGATGTTGATAATACTGTTTTATTTATGGCACAAACACTTTATAATATCTAGCAGACAATATTAACTTTGCTGCTAAGGAAGGAGTTATGTCCCTTTAGGTCCAATTAAACACAGGCTCTGATCACTGTGGCTAATTGTTCTTTGGTTGGATAATTTTGCAGATTGGGAAGAGGCTGCCCTTTTCAGGCTGCAAGCTAGCAGTCTGAATTGTGAATGTGCAGTCAGTCAGAGAGGAGAGATATTTGGATTCCTCTGTCAATGAGAGAGTTTCTGTAGCTCCATAAAACACAAATAATCGACTGTTCTCTCATTTATTTTTTGAAATTCTTAGAATGTTGTCAGGTATGGAAGGTTTGAGTGCTAAAGAAAGGCTGGATATACTGGGACTTTTTTCACTGGAGCGAAGGAGGTTCAGGGGTGAAGCTAGAGATTTATAAAATCATGAGGGGTATAGATAGGGTTAATGGTTGGTGTCTTTTGCCTAGGATAGAGGATTTCAAGACTAGGGCTCATATTTTTAAGGTGAGAGTAGAGAGATTTAAAAATGATGTGGGGGCAATATTTTTTACACAGGGTGGTTCGTTTGTGGAATGAACTTCCTGAGGAAGTGGTGGATGTGGGCACAGTTACAACATTAAAAAGACACTTCGATAAGTACATGGATAGGAAAGGTTTGGAGGGGTATGGGCCAGAAGCAGGCAGGTGGGACTAGTTTAGGTTGGGATTATGTTCAACATGGACTGATTGGATCGAAGAGTCTGTTTCTCTGCTGTTTGACTCTGACTGTCATGTAAATTATAAACTTGCAATATGGACGAGCACGTTTGGTGATTTTTTTTTTCTTGTTTTCTCATGGGATGTGGGTGTCGTCAGCAAGGCAACAATATTTGCCCAACCCTAATTGCCCCTGAGCTGGTGCTGGTCAGCCAGATGTCATTTTAAGCTATACAATGATGATTTAGGTCGAGAGGTTATGGATCATTTTGAACCAAGAAGAGGAATGAAATGCATTTTGTTTTGGAGATTTAAAAATGGACAGCAGCTCAGTACGGGGTCAGAACAATCCCGCTCATCAACTCTCTTTCAAACAACAGTAAAGAATACAGTTTTTGTTATCTGGTTAGTAGTCATCATGGAGCATCATTGGAATATTCATGTGTCCGAGTGAGAGCGTTCTGAAACTGTTGTTGCAATGTAGTAATGCTAAACCATTTCTTCTGGCAGTGCTATCCTGCTGCCTTCTGCTATCTTGCATTTTCCCACAAGCGCCACTTCCCAGTAAATAAAGTCAGAAATGGAGTTTGTAGCAGGATATTCACTGCTGAGACGAGGGCATACGGAGCTGGCCAGCATTTATTGCCCATCTCTAGTAGCCCTTTTTACAAAGAGGTGCCTTGAACTGCTGAAGTCCATACGCACAGCCCAAAATGGTGATGTCATATGGACCTAAGTGGAAGGAAAGGTATTGGCCTTGAAGGAGCAAGACCTAACATCTCCCACGTTGACATGAGAGATAACGGGAACTGCAGATGCTGGAGAATCCAAGACAACAAAATGTGAGGCTGGATGAACACAGCAGGCCAAGCAGCATCTCAGGAGCACAAAAGCTGACGTTTCGGGCCTAGACCCTTCATCAGAGCTCTCTGATGAAGGGTCTAGGCCCGAAACGTCAGCTTTTGTGCTCCTGAGATGCTGCTTGGCCTGCTGTGTTCATCCAGCCTCACGTTTTGTTGTCCCACGTTGACATGTTCGACTTTGTTACAAGACAATGGAACTTGTACCTCTTTTGTTTTATTATAATAAACTAAAAAGAGACTCTTCTTATTAGTTGCTAAAATAGTTTTCCATCTGCCATACAACCAGTTCTTATCAGTCCTGACCAGGAAACAGGATGGCAGCAGTAAATCTTGTCAAATGGATCTTACTCCATGATGAGACTTGGTGAGGATCAATGTTTGATATTTTAGCCAACCCAGGGTTCAAAGATGTTACTACACATCCCTGGAGCAGGGTGGGACTAGAACATGGTCTTCTGGCTCAGAGGCAGAGACTTTATCACCGTGCTTTTTGAATCCTCAACAAATTGTTGAAACAGGGAGAAAAGATCAATGAATTGAATGACCTGCTGTAAGTGCAGGTCCCTTTAAGATTCAAACAGGTATATTTTCCAATCAACCTATTCAGAGATGTTATGACACACCTCTGGAGCAGGTAGAACTTGAACCCAGGCTTACTGTTAGAGACATATGGACACGACCGCTCTACTGCAAGCACCTTCAACAATTGATAGTAAGAGACTCATATGATTTGTTATCACCTATCTGCAGTGTATAGACCCTTAATGGTAGAAGTAGTATTGAGGTTATTGAAGACTTTGAGAGCTGCACCCTTTCAGTTCCAGTGTTTTCATCACAACATGTAAGACGACTGGAACACAGAAGGTGTAGTTCTCTTATTGGGAGGAGTGTTTTGGGACCTGGGTTTTTGCGTAAATAGGGACCATGGGTGGTGGGAATGCAGGTAGTTTTCAATGTGGGCAGAGGGAGTTCTGAATATTGGGGCTAGTAAAAATTCAGGAAGCTATTTGGAATGCTCTCTAACATGATGGTCCGTGTAATGGCGCCAGACACGCAGACAGCTGCTTGGCATTTTTAAGACCCATTCTTGGCTCCTGCTGATATTTTCTGGATATTACAGAGCTGCCCCCTTTCCAATCCCCCACCAGCTGCTAGGAACATGCCTCCCTTTGACAGCATGAGGGTGAGCGCTTCATGAAGGGGTCTGGGGATAGAGAAGGGCACTTCCTGAGCTGCAGCAGTTTCATTCCAAAGGGACTTCTCCTCTGCCTCTCGAAATTTCAATTGTCTTTATTTTTCGAGCTTATCTGCTGGAAGCTTCCAGTCTGTCTTGGCAGCAACCATTTCTCTGATTGGCCTGGTAGCTTCAGTGACCTGCCCCCCCCCCACCGCATCCTTAACTTGGATGGCGGTCTACAGACAGACAATGAGGGGATCTGCTGGAGTATATAAACTGAGCAGGCCCCACTGTTGACAAGTGTGGGCTTGGAACCTGCTTCTCATCTTGAAGTCAGTGTCTGGTGGTGCAGGATAAAATTCAAGCCTTTGGATGTAGAAGAGTAAACATTAAAATGACTACAACTGTTTTGGTTAACTCCAGGCATGGAAGTAGGTCCAATAATATGAAGGTTGAGTGTGCTTAAAAATATTTAAGTTAATATTTGTATCTCAGTTACAAACAGAAATTCAACATTTTCATTGATCACCTTGTGAAAGGTTGTCGCCAAAATATATGAATGCATTGATTTAAGTCTGCTTTGTGATAAAATAGTAAGGGAAATGTGAAGAATTATATTTTGTGAGTAGGGCAACACTGTCATCTTGAGTGTGCAATACTTAATTAACAAATCAAATGTCATGAGGGCTATTTGTAGTTGCAGAAGTGTTTAATATTCTCCAAAATGCTGCAGTCTCTCCTTTTTTTAAATAAAGTGTCACACATTGAAACCACTTCTGAAATATTTAGGTTATTGAATCTTTTGAGAACTTGACAGTTGTATATTTAACAATCAATAAGAATAACACAATCAAGCTGGGTTTGACAGGTACGTCAGATGACAGATGGCTGGATGAATTAATGATAAAATGACAAGAGGAGCTCTGATTTCAGTTCATGTGAGGGGTAATATTCTGGTTTTGGTCACTTCAATGAGTAAAATAAGTGCCAAAAACTCATCCTCATCCCAAAATACTGAACAAACCACAGGCGAGCTTCTCTTTTCTGATTTTTCTTTTATTCATTAGATGTGGGCAAAGTTGTCGAGGCCCCTTATACATTGTCCACCCCTAATTGTCCAGAAGGTAATTACGTGTCACCTACATTGCCGTGGGCCAGGAGTCACATGCAGGCCACACTAGGGAAGAATGGTGGATTCCTCTCCCTGAAGGACAGAAGTGAACTGGATAGATTGTTCATGATAATTGACACTGGATTCGTGGTCGTCATTAGAATGGGATTTTTCTTTTTAAATTGAATTTAAATTCCATCATCTGCTATGGCAGGATTCAAACCCCCATCCCCAGAACACTACCTGGTTCTCTGGGTTAATAGTCTAGCAATAATGCAACTAGGCCAACATCTGTCATGTTTTGGACACACTTTCTCTGAAGAAATGTAACCTAAGCTCCAAGAGATTGGAGACCATTGGGCAAGGTGTTGAAGGCTGCCAGCATTTATATTATGACAATCGCATCGTTCGCCAGTGTGGAAGATTGGTAAACTTCCCTTTCTTGCTGGCAGACATGGAATAAGGTAGCAGCTATTAACGTGATAGTGACAGTGTCACAGGAAGTGATGTGAGGTCATGTGACACTGTCTCTTGAAGGACTTACTTGAATCACTCCGAGATCTCTCTCTGCTCTGTATGGAATGTAAAAGATCAAGAAATAGTTTTGGTTACTAAGACCATATACCATGTTTATCTTTAAGGCACAGCATCAGGATATTGGCTTGCCATGTAAGTGCACCTGAGTGGGAGGGAGTTACGGCCCTCTTGACCTGTCTTACCTTCCAGGTCCCGTACCCAGGCTGGCTAATCAAACAACATTGACTTGAAGCATTGCAGGATGTACACAGGTCTTACCCAATCTGCCAATTTGGTTCCAATTACCCAATACCAGGTGTATACAGTTGGAATAAACCTGACTCAATTTTGACTTACTGACACCCAGGAGAATGGTCACTAGCTAGAGAACTAAGGAGTATTGTCTTTAAGGTTTACTAGTAAGCAACAGATCGTAGTGAGCATCACAACATCCCAAAGAATGTGCATGTAGACTGTTAGTGTATGCCCATGTTATCTCTGAAGGACACTGTGTTGGAAGGTCATGTTTCTACCAATGACTAACAATTTTTCTGCAACCACAGAAAATGTAGGTGTAGGTCCTGCATATTGGAGTGTTTTTGCATTTATCTGACCTTCAGGCTGTGTGTTTCAGCAAACTCAGAAGATGGAAGGACCAACAGAGGAAAGTATGTGATAGAATAACCTCCATGATGTTCTAGATACCTGGTAAAAGGATTCCTACCAGGTTTTATCATCACCAGCTGTTTATAGGTAAAGAGATGCATTGTTCTGCTTCCACTCTAGGCCACATTTGTCTGAACAGTCTGGAGCTCTCTCAGCAACTGATTGCTGTCTTGCCCAAATCTGCCGCATAATTGGATCTGCAGTTTTAATATTGCATGCTATATGGTTCTGAATCACAAAGGGGAGCTGGCTGGGTTCATGTGTTGCTGAATCTGCATTGGGACGTTTGCTGTCATTGATTAGAGATGGCAACAATCCGAGCACATTTTAATGCAGTGAGCACAGGCTGGAAGAACGGGATCTTTGTTCAGCTTGGCATTCGCCTGATCCCCAGCTACCAGTATGACAGTGCACATGGGACCGGCACTTGCATGCTATCAGCAGTAATTTGACAGTTCCATCTTCTGTTGTTCAGGGCTGCGTTACTGATCAGGTTTTATGTCGCAACTGGAACGGACGAGGTCCCCAGTTGAGGGCTGCAAGCATCATCTGTGGAAAGATTTCTTGGAATTCTTTCAGAAATGCCGGGAACAGTCAACATCACATCCCTTACAATTCCAACTGAAACATCATTCATTTAATCATTATTAAAATTGCCAAACACAAAGTGTTTTGTGAGACTTGGGTTTTTGTTTGTTGAAGATAGGTAACAGTTGCAATATTAGGTCTCTCAATGACTCTGTTAATTTAAATTGAGGACTGGAGTCTCACAGGCTACAGTAATCCCGATTCTGCTGTCCACTGACCGACCTCACTGAAGGTCAAATAATATTGAACACAGTAATCCTGGGTTCGGGAAACAATATTCCCTCGAGTTCTGACTCCTGATCTGTCAATTTGGAGCCTCTCCTGGTAATCTGTGTGTATGGATGTCCGATAAGGTTTTGTTCATGCTCTGCTGTGATGTTCCCTGTACTCAAGTAATGAGCTCACGCTCCCGTTGATGATTCCCCATGAGGACAATGCCATTTTATTGAGATTCTGTGGAACCATGCTCCACAAGGAGTCAAAGTCAGAAAAGAGAGGAGGGTAAACTGGGTTTAATTAAAAGTGAGAAATATTTTTATCTCGAGCTTTAAGGTAGGTGCCAGAAACAGCATGTGGTAGGGATAAGCTTCAGTTATGACGATTGCTTGGAGAAGTTGGGGCTGTTCCTCTTAGAGAGTAGGAGGCCGAGAGATTTGATGGAAGTTTTGATAATCATAAGTGGGTTGGACAAAATAGATGGGGAGACACTTTTTCCCCTTGTAAAGGAAAAGAAAGAACAAGGGATATAGCTTTACAGTGTTGCGTAAACAAAATAAAGTCATAGAGTTGTACAGCATGGAAACCGACCCTTTGGTCCAACTTGTCCACGCTGACCAGATAGCCTAGAAAAATCTGGTCCAATTGGATAGCATTTAGCCCATATCCTTCTGAACCCTTCATATAGCCATCCAGGGGAAGGTTGCTCTTGCTCTTGGGGACGTGCAGCAAAGGTTTACCAGGCTGATTCTCGGGAAGGCAGGTCTGATGTAAAAGGAGAGATGGACTAAGTTGGGATTATTTTCGTGAGAATTCAGTTGAATGAAGGGGGATCTCATAAAGATTTATAGAAGCAGGGAGGATGTTCCCGATGATGGGTCTGTCCAGAACTAGGGGTTAACAGCATGAGGATTCGGGGTAGATGATTTAGGATGGAGATGAGGAGATATTTCTTCACCCAGAGAGTGGCGAGCCTGTGGAATTCATTACCATCGGAAGTATTGATGCCAAAACATTAAATACATTCAAGAGGCAAGTAGATGTAACACAAGGGTGATCAAAGCTGACGGAGAGAAAACAGGATTAGGCTATTAAATTGGAAGATCAGCCATGATCGAGGTGAATGGCGCAACAGGCATGAAAGGCCAAATGGCCGCCTCCTGCTCCTATCATCTATGTTTCTATGTAATTTTACCAGCATCCACCACTTCCTCTGGCAGCTCATTCCATACACACACCAGATCCCTTTCAAATCTTTCCCCTCTCACCTTAAACCTATGCCCTCTAGTTTTGGACTTCCCTACCCTGGGGACAAAACCTTGGCTATTCACCATATGCATGCTCATTATGATTTTCTAAGGTCACTCCTCAGCCTCCAATACCCCAGGGAAGATAGCCCTAGCCTGTTCAAACTCCAGGGAGAGTTTGAAACTCTCCAGCCCTGGCAACGTCTTTGTAAATATTTTCGGAACCCTTTCAATTTAAGTAAGGGTGATGTGAGAGAAAAAAATTTCACATAGTGAGTGGTTGGGCGTCTGGAAGGCACTGCCTAGAAACATAGTGGAGGCTAGTTCAATTGAGGTATTTGAGAGGGCATTGGATGGTTATTTGGATAGAAATGGTGTGCAGCGATATTAGGAAAAGCCAGGAAATTGGAATTAGGTTATAGAACTGGTGCAGGCATAATGAACTGAGTGGATTCCTTCTGTGCCCTAACAACTCTGTGAACACAGCTCTGATTATCGCTGCTGTGGATTCACAGTTTGGTGCCTATACATTTTTACTCTTTGTAGAATTTCATAAGCTTTAAGTGCCGTTTACAACATGATAGGATGATTTCATTCAAAGTCTTCATGTGTCCATCATGAAGTGTGATGAATATTCATTGTGCAATTGAAATATGACACATTTCAACATATTCCACTTCAGAAAATGTATAATAGATGTAGTTTCAATAAGTGTTGTCAATTGTGACAGCCCTGCTTCACTACGTTGATTGTATTATTGCCTCTGTTTAGATGTACGAATGTTACAAAGCTCTGAAGATACTGATTTGTTGAGAACCCTTAAAATACTTCTCAACAGATCAACGGTTTCACTCCTTAGCAGCCCTTTTCTTGTGGTCTAATTAATTTATTAATCTGAACCAAGGTGTTTGCAACTCCCATGACACAGTGGTAGTGTCCCTTCCTCTGACCTGGAAGAGTTGGGCTCGGGGCCCACCTGTTATAATGCCTCTGCGCTGGTTGATTTAAAAATATCTAAACAAGGCGCCTGGAAAGCCAGTGTGATAACTTACCTCCAGCAAATTTGTTGGGCTAAGTCAGAGATCGTTTATATCGAAGGCTTTAATTGGTTGAAATTAAATGTGGCTGATCTCAGGCCAGTTTTCAATTTCCAAAATGAAAGATATGCTTTGGGATCTACAGTCAGCTGAGCAAAATATTTTAAATTGGGAGAAAATAGAGGAACGCTGTTGATTTAATTGTATATGCTTATAATACAGTATAAAGCCCATCATAATATTTGAGCAGCTTGTAATGGGTCATGTGGATAATGCGGTTTGCTGCAGAAACACTTGGCTGTATTTCCTCTCTGCGTTCTGCATAATGTGCACCATCTTCATTCTAAAAGGTGCACTGTAGTAAGTCAACACACCTCTTCAGTAGCACCCTCTAATTTGCAACCTCTACCGCCTGAAGGAACAAGGACAGCAGATGCATGGGAACGCTATAACCTGGAGGTTCCCCTTTAATTCATACACCATTCTGGCTTGAAACAATGTCACTGTCACTGGGTCACATCGCTGAGACCTCCTCCCTAACAGCACTATTGCTGTTCTGACATCACAGCAATTGAAGGAAACTTGTTTGTGTGTGTTTTAGGTGTGTAGGGGTGTGTGTGCTGAATGCCAGTTACACCCACATACAGAAGAGCTACAGCAGAAATTGAGATACTTAGTTGACAGCACTGCTCACTCCATCCACTCCTCCCAAAAATTCCTCAACATCATCAAGGACACCACAATAGAAGTGGAGGAAATGCCAATATCTTTCAATGTAACAGCACTACTTACATCCACCTAGCCAAAGAGGCAATTGCCATTCTGCTGGATGAAGGCACCCAGGATAACGACAACATCAATAAGGACGACAGCATGAAACCACTAGACCTGTGCCTCGTCACCCACTTAACACACACTTTGGGTCCAACATGTAGATGACACATTAGTGATTATCAAATGCACAAAACTAGAAGAACCCCACCGACAAATAAATAAAATCCTTACCAGGGTAAAATTCACGAAAGAAGAGAAGGACAACCGGCTACTCTTCCTGGATGTAATGGTAGAATGCAAAAATAACAGGGGACTCCACACTAGCATTATATGGAGAGACCCCATATACAGACCAGATACTTAGTTACATAAGCAACCACCCCAACGCCCACAAATGGAGCTGCATCAGGACATTATTTAAATGAGCCACAACACATTGCAGCGACCCAGAACTACGCAGAGCAGAACAGGAGCACCTGTACAGAGTCTTCAAAAGAAATGGATACCCGAAAAGCACAATCCACCATTACCTCTGAGACAGATCACAACAGGAAGACACAATGTAACCGGGCTCGCTAATCACCCTACCGTACATCAAGGACACCTCGGAGATGAACACAAGACTACTCAGACCCCTAGACAACAGTAGTACATTCGCCAACTTTAGGTTGCAACGGTAGCCGATTCGCCAGCTTTAGGTACATTTTAAGTCGTCATTGGATAAGCATATGGACGTACATGGAATAGTGTAGGTTAGATGGGCTTGAGATCGGTATGACAGGTCGGCGCAACATCCAGGGCCGAAGGGCCTGTACTGTGCTGTTATGTTCTATGTATCAGAGTAACCCACAAACAGACAATCACCCTGTGACAGTTACTAGTGAACATAAAGGATCCCATACTCTAAACCAGCAAAATTGGTGTAATATACAAAATACCATGCCAAAGACTGTGAGAAACAATACATAGGCCAAACTGGGAGTAAATTGACAATACAGATACATGAACACAAACTAGCCTCCAAGAGACATGACCAATTCTCGCCTGTCTCACTACACACTGACAAAGAGGGACACAAATTCGACTGGGACAACACATCCATAATCAAACCCAACAGCGACACGACGGGGATTTCCTGGAGGCCTGGTATTCTAACCGGAACTCAATCAACAAACACATTGAATTAGACCTGGTGTGCAAACCACTGACAAACAGAACCAGAAGTGGTATCGAGCACCCCAACAAACTGAGGCGTATAAATAACAAGTGGGACAGAACACTGATACTTCACCAGAGGCGCACTGATGATGTTACCTAGCAGGGTGACGAAACATTTGCAACCAAACGCACCTGCTCGACGAGAAAGACTACAACCTCGCCCACATCCCAAATTAGGGAGCAAGGCCTACAGCCTCAATCTTGTTCTGTCAACCAGCAGGGATGCACTGTGCCAAATGGTTCCCTGCTGTGCTTTACTTTGCTAGGATTTCTCCTCATTGTTGTTATGGGTCTGATTTGGATCCTATTCTGGCAGTTCAATCACAAAGCTGGGGTCACTTGTGTAAATTGTATGTTACAGGAATACTTGACATGCAACAAATACGCTTTTTGAAGTTGGTGTTTGTGATTTGCAGTGGAGGTTACAGGTTATTTCCTAAGTGTGGTCTGATCCAATAACACTCAAATGATGAAACCACAAGTGAGTTGTAGCTAATGACATGAGTGTACATAAATGAAACACTTTGTTGTAAACAGAATACTTGACAATATGCTAAATAGTTGAAGTTCCAACAATTAAATGTAATTATGTTGGTTTTAAATGTGAACTGTATTGATGTACGAGCTATGGACTGGTTTCTAGTGTTAAGGTAAATTTGGGAATAGAAATAATACCTCCACAACACCATATCAGTTAAATTGCCATTGGAAGAAGAGGTAGAATTTAAAATGAATGTTAGTAAATTTAGAACGAACGTCAGTCATCAAGCCATACACAAGACATCATGAAGTGTATTTTTAAATGGGATAACAAAAAATAAGCTCTGGAAAAGAAAATATTTTACAGGACAATGGAGGGAAAATTGCAGCAGATTAGGATCAATTGCATCAAAAGGGGATGATGGGCCAATAGGTCTCCCTCTGTGCTTTATAATTCTAAACTTTAACAAAACTGTTCATTTTCAATGGTAGGACAAACAGCCTTTAATTTCTCACAATTATGTCTCACTAGCTTGTGAATTTAAAGTGATGAATGTAGAAATTCTGTGCTTAAATCTGAACCTGCTAAAGTTAGAACAGATGCCGCTTTCTCTTCACTTAGTTTTAGAAAGGAAAGTGGCTTGTGATTCAGTGATGATTATTACTGCTGTAGCGTGTTAAGCCATGTATAGGGAAAAAGGAATACAACACATCTTTTATGCTCAGTACAACGTTTAGTTTGAAAACTACATTCAGAACATCCGAAAGATATTGTGTCGGCTTTATAAGATACTTTCAATGCCCTATCATCTCTTAATTTTATAGATTTAATTACATTGAAATACAGAAGCTGTTTCCTACATCAGAATAGTCCTACTTGAACAGATTTCACTAACTTGCAGCAAGGTTAAAAACATACTTTTCTGGAAGGTGAAGTTTGTTGACCTAAACACACACATCTATACGCACCCATCTTCTGTAAAAGGATGATGTAATGCTGAACATTGTAACTGGTGTGTGAACACAGATAAAATTAATCAATAGCACTCTGTCGAAGGGATCAGTAAGTACTAGGCTGAGACATTTCTGACGTCTTGCCATTTAAAATGGGTTAAGAGATTAGCATTGGAGCACGTTTTAAATAGAAAACAACACTAATAATTAAAATTTGCGATGAAATTTAATTCTCCATTGCTGATGTTTGCTTAGGTTTTAGACATATAATGAAATCCAGATTGTCTTTGTCTCTGGGGATAGTAACAAGCTTGTGAAAGAACAAAGAGCTTTCTCTGCAGCTTAATGTTGTCGAGATAACATAGAATTGTGATACGTATTATTGTGCATCACACATAACGACAACATGGCATGGAGTCTTCAGGGATAAACATTGCCCGCCTGGATCAACAGCTTTTACAGATAATTTAATTAATGAGGCACCTCAATTATTTTTGCTCTTATGTCAGAGTGTCATATTTGATGATGCTTTGAATCTTGGAGATAAGTTATAGAAATGTGAAAACTTGGGGCAGAGAGATCATTTTCCCTGAGAATCTAAATCTCTGGTATAGTTTGGGAATAAAGCTGATAGAATATGGAAACAATTTTAAACATTTTGTGATTATTTTGGTGATGATCCCGTAGGTCTAAGATTCAGCATTATTAGCCGGTCTTTGTTATCAGAGGTATAGGTATTAATAGACCAAGTGCTTAAGTACATGATTGTGATTAATTGATTAATGAACAGGTTAGATATAAAGAGGGAATGCGTGGGACTAGTCTGAGGAAGTATCTGTAAGACTGAGTAGTTAATAAACACTACCTACTAAGAATGGTGCTTTAGTTTCTGTTTCACTGACTGGTTTAGATCTAGATTGACTTTAGTAGCAGAGAATGGTTGTGTAGGTAGTGGAATGTTTCTTTTAAATAAATGGCAGCTCTCTTGGAACACGAGGAACAAAATTGGCCAACTGAATGGCACACTGAAGGGAACCGAGACAGTATGTTAGGAAGCTTGCAGAATTAGTTCACTTTCAAATTGGATCCGATAATTATGCAAGCCATTTACCTTGATTGACCATATCAAATAGATGTTAATGAAACAATGCTGTGAGGTTTCAGATGGAGCAATAGATTGGAGTTTCTGTGGAACTGTTTTTGAAACAGGTCAGTTCCTAGGGTTGGCTCAATCAATAGGGGAGTTACAGTATCCAATGCTGTCTTTTGTAACATGCTTTCTGTGAAAGATACGCATTCACATTGGAGTGACTGAATTATGTTAATTACGTTACTATATCAAACTGCTGTAACTGTATATGAGGCATCTGCATGTCAGTTACCATGCTGACGTAGTAAACAATAATAAGCCACTGTACTTGAAGATGACCTGGAGAACTGTAAGTAAAGAGGCCACTCGATTCAATGGGGCTGACGCTCGGAAGGTAACATCAGCACAAGAAGCAGGAACCTTTTGGAGAAGTTGGGACGTTATGTTGAGATTGTACAGGACACTGATGAGGCCTCTCCTGGAATATTGTATCCAGTTCTGGTCACCCCATTTTAGGAAGGATATTATTAAGCTGGAGAGGGTTCAGAAGGGATTTACCAGGACGTTGCTGGGTGTGGAAGGTTTGAGTTAGAGAGAGAAATTTGAATAGGCTGGGACTTCTTGCACCTGGAGCATAGGAGGTTGAGAGGCGACCTTGTGGAAGTTTATAAAATGATGGGTGTATAGATAGGGTTAGTGGTAGTTGGCTTTTTCCTTGCAGGGGTATTTCAAGGGGGCACATTTTTAAGGTGAGAAGAGAGAGATTTAAAAAAGACATGAGGCAAATTTTTTACTGCGAGGGTGGTTCACATGTGGAATGAACTTCTTGAAGAAGTGAGTGATGTGGGTACAATTAAAATGTTTAAAAGACGTTTCGCTAAGTACTTGAGTAGGAAAGGTTTGGAGCGATATGGGTCAGGAGCAGGTAGATGGGACCGGTTAAGTTTGGGATTATGTTTGGCATGGATTGGTTGGACCAAAGCTCTGTTTCCATACTGTATGACCCTATAATAACCTCGACCTAGGATCAGCCAGCTGCACTGGGGTAGTATAAACATCTTTCTATCTTGCACTTCCAAAGCAGATTTTAAACCAGTATGAGAACATAATAATTTAAGGACTGTAAGGTTACTTGGGAAGTAGAGGGAAAGATGATTTTCATTGGATTGCACGTATATATCTTGTGTTTCAATGATAATAAACCATGTCTCATGGTAAAGTACATCTCATTATCAGTAAGTAAGCAAATAAATCAGACACACATGAAAATGACACTTGCAGTTGCCTAGAGGTGAGGATGTGAGTCTAAGAATTCTTTTGACAGAAGATTGTAATTACTGTTACTTCACAGGAGAATAGCTGAAACCAGGTGAAAACTGTTATGATTTCTCACTGATATTCTGTGAAACTGAACAGTATGTCAGTGCAATGATGAAATTGACATGTGGACACAGGGTTGAATTGTTACCAAGAACAACGCAAAATGGCCATGGTAAAGTTGTTTCCTACTTGAAGTAAGATCAAGTATAAAGTATTTCCAGAGCTAGAAGTTCAACTGCTGGACATGGAGGAATATTTAAAAATTTCATTGAAAATTATGGAAGAATTTATAAGGAAGATGGTGTATTGATACAAGTGACACATAGCATTTTGATAAATTTAGAAAACAAGGTGAATATTTGTAAAAGAATACATAATGGAACTTGACAGACTATACAACTGTGCAAAATATCTAATTAGAGATTCCTAACTTAGGCTTTGACTTTATATTGTTGTGCTGGGCTAAGGTATCAAACATGCACAGATTCATCCTATTATCTAGAGTTAGAAAGAGTCAAGTTTTGGAGCAGATGTTAGCCTTTAAAAACGTCAGGGAGAAATCCAAAAACTTCATTCAGTACAGAGTAATCACCCTGGGCAGGGAAAATATTCATTCCTAGTAGCCTTCATAAGTCAAATGGGACATTGATCAATAAAGCAAAGAATAGAAGGCATAATGGGAGCAACAATGCAAAGTCATCCAGTTGGAAGTCTCTCCATGAAAGGAAAATCCTAACGAAAAGGAGTGGGAGTACAGATGCCTCTGGCAGTTATAACAAATGATAGGAGTTGAGGAGCTAAACGGCAGAATGAGCCCTGGAACATAAGCGAATACTCGGGGGGCGTTTTGGATGCAACTTGAAATATCAATTTTCAGTAAATTGTCCTAAGTAGAACAGCAAGGTTTTTAACACATAACAATGCATGCTCCAGTGAAGGAGATAGTGATATTGATCAGACAGAAGGATGAGTTATGCTGGCCCAGTGCTTTAGTCCAGCAATGAATGCTTTACATGCACTGTGTTGGACAGTGGATGCATTTCCACAGTGCGTACTCTGGATAGATTAAAATGCCACCTAGATTCTTTGATCCTTATTATTTAAAGTAAGGTTAGGTTTGGAGATGACCTGTTGATGAATTAATATTAGAGAGGGTGGGTGATTCCCTGTAAAATAGCTGGGTTAAACCACTTTATCAGCACAGATTTAGTGTCAAGTGACATACCCTCACTGCTGAGCAGACTGTGAATAACAGAAGTCTAAACTGAGCATGGAACATGTCAAAATAATTGTTTCTGCGAAGTCGGTAGATTTGGTTTGCACAGTCTGGGCATGATTGTGTTCCTTTTAACAAAATTTTTTGAATCAAAATATTAAGCTGCTGTTGTTGACATCAGGAGTTAAGATTTTGAAGGAAAAAAGGCTAATTATCTTAAATTACATTAAACTACATCGGCAGTTTGCCTATTCATCTTCTCACTGACTAAAAACACCATAACAGAAAAAGCAGGAGTAAAGGATGACCAGTGCATTAAACTGAGTAGCGATATACATTTTAAAAAAAAAAGAGAAAGTTCAAAGTAAGTCTCCCATTAGGAAAAGGCTTTAGCAACATCATAATAGTGGACTTAAAGATGTGGGATAAGCATAATAAACTTCCATCTTGCATTTCATGAGCATGGAAAGTAGATTCAGTTAGCTCCAACAATGTAGCAGTGAAGAAATGATCATGTATAAGGCAACAGCAAACTAGATAGGGATATGACAGGAGCACCAGGTAAATTGCTAACTGACAATAGGGTGGATTTTGTCAATCATGAACTTAGGGATGCGTGTGGAAAATATGAACATTGTGGTAATGAACACAGAAGCAAAATGCCCTTTTGACAATAGATGAGATGCTTCATAAAATTCTAGTGGATCAACTAAGTTTGAAATTAACATCTGCCCTGGCATTAGCATTCCATGTTGAGAACTCTCAGCACATGGTTGGGGCTTAAAATCCATGTGAGTTGATTTTGAGAAAAACCCAAGTACTTCATTTAAGTAACGAGTGATCTTCGCTTCTTGGGAAGGGACATCAATTGGCTCCACATTTATTAAACAATTGAATACCCTGCAAAAAGGAAGAAGGACATTTATTAAGGCAGAGGTTTTAGAGATAAAATCCTAAAAGGATACCAGAACTCAACATTAATCCAAGGGACTAGGCATTTTACAAAATAGAAGGACAAAAATGATGGGAAGTGGGGAGGTGAGAGCGTAGTGGCATTATCGCTAGGCTATCAATCCAGACATCCAGGTGATGTTCTGGAGATCTGGCTTCAAATCCTGCTGTCATGGCAGATGGTAGAATTTAAATTCAATTTTAAAAAAAATCTGGAGTTTAGAGCTTAATGATGACTGTGAAACTGTTGTTGATTGCATTAGGGAGAGATCACATCTGAAGGGAGTATATAGTTTGGGGAATTTGGAGGCAAAGTGAGATATCAGGGCAGTGGGGAAGACATGGTTTGCTTGCCATTTTTTTTTGGCTCATTTTATAAGGCTTCTTTTAGACAGGATAAATTGAATCCCAGGATCACAGGCCCAGCGAAAGAGTGACACCACAGGTAAGATCATTGGTTGGGCTTAGCTCCTAAATTGATGATCTATTTTAGGCTAATTTTCAGATTGAAGGTAAGTAGGGGAAATATTTACAGGCTACAAACTAAGAGGTGTGAATTTTTTATCAAATCAAATTAAAAACTAAGTAATTAGAGATACAGGGCCAAGTGATGTGTTGTACCCGCGTGATGTGGGAACTGGTGAATCCCATTCTGGTTCATAGTGACCACATCTGTAGCAGGTGTTAATTGCTTAGCCAACTCTGGCTCAGAGCAGATGAGCTTGAATCTGAGCTTTGAACACTCTGACACATCAGGGAGTGGGAAGAGTTACCTGGACACTGTGTTTCAGGAGGAAGTCACACCCCTGAGATTCACTACCTCAAGTTTGGTCAGTGGTCAGGGACAGGAGGGTGTGACTACCGACGAGGCAGATGGAGGGATCCAGGAGTTAATGCTGATGAAGGCTCAGCCCTTGAATTTGTATAACAGGTTTGTGATTCTTGCTCCCTGTGTGGTTGAGAGTGGGGACTGTAGGGAGGATGAGCAAATTGACCATAGTGCCATGGTACAGGGAGCCATTTACGAGGAGGGAGAAAAGAGAAATGTAGTTGTAATTGGAAATGGTATAGTCAGGGGAATACCCATTGTTTTCTTTGGTGAGGATCAAGAGTCCTGAAGACTGTGTTGCATGACTGGTGCACAGGTTCAGGATATCTCACCTGGGCTGCAGAAGAATTTGGAGTGGGAGGGGCAAGATCCAGTTATTATTGTCTACATATGTATCAATGATACAAGTGGAATGAGGAAATAGTTTCTGTTGAGGAAATATGAGCAGCTAGGGGCTAAATTAAAAGCAAAACCAATAAGGTACATCTGTGGATTTACTACCTGGTGCAGGGTCAACAAGATTAAAGAGGTAAATGTGTGGTTGAAAGATTGGTGTGGGAGAAACAGGTTCAAATTCCTGAGACATTGGTATCAGTACTGGGGAAGGAGGGAGCTGTTCCAATGGGATGGGTTCCACCTGAATTATGCTGAGACCAGATTCCTGGCAAATCTCCTACGTTGTGCTTTAAACAACATAGTAGGGGGTTGGGTTCAGTTGCATGGAAACATATGACAAAAGTTAAATTGGGAGAGAGCTAAGCAGAGGTTATTAAAGCTTTCAGAACAAGTAATAGGACACAGAGGTGGAAAGGGTCCGGAATCTAACTTTAGATACAGCAGATAAGGGGACAGCTATGAGAAGGGGACAGTTGATGCAGGACTGAAGGTGTTGTACTTCGATTCATGCAGTATATGAAACAGGGTAAATGACCTTATAGCACAGCTTGAAGTTGGCGGGTACAATGTTGTAGGTATTACAGAGAAGTGATTGCAAGGAAATCAGGGCTGGGAACTCAATACCCAAGGGTACATGTCTTATTGAAAGGACAGGCAGACGGGCGTGGAGGGGGCAGGGGGCCTTGTTAGTAAGAAATGAAATGAAATCCATAGCAAGAAGTGGTAGAGAGTCAGAAGGCATAGACTCTGTGTGAGTAGAGTTGAGGAACTGCAAAGGAAAAAGGGCCTGTTTACAGGCCTCCTAGCAGTAGTCAAGACATGAGGAAGAAAATAAACCAGGATATAGAAAAAGTAGACACTATTATAATAATCGAAGTGGGGAGGGGGAGGATTGTCTTCAGTATACAGGTGTACTAGGAAAATCAGATTGGTCACCATCTCAAGATAAGGCACTCGTCGAATATCTACAAGGTGGTTTGTTGGAGCAGCTTGTGGTAGACCCCACCAAGGAACAGGAAGTTCTGGATCTTGTGATGTATAATGAGGCAGACTTGATGAGGGAGCTAAAGGTGAAGGAACCTTTAATGGGAAGTGACCATAATATGACAGAATTTACCCTGCAGTTTCTAAGGGAAAAGGTGGAATCAGATGTAGCAGTATTACAATTGAGGAAAGGTAACTACAAAGACATGAGGGAGGAACTGGCCAGAGTTGATTGGAAGAGGAACCCAGCAGCAAAGACAGTGGAGCAGCAATGGCAGGAGTTTCTGGAGGTAATTCAGGAGGCACCGCAGAAATTCATCCCAGGGAAGAAGCAGCATACTGGTGGGAGGATGAGGCAACCATGGCTGACAAGGGAAGTCAGAGTCAGCATGAAAGCAAAAGAAAATGCAAACAGTGTGGTGAAGATGATTGGGAAGCCTTTAAAAACCAGCGGGGGACAACTAAACAAAAAGCAATAAGAGTGGAGAGCATGAAATATGAGAGTAAGCTAGCCAAAAGAATATTGCAAGATTATTTTTTCGATGTCTAAAAGGTAAAAGAGAGGTAAGAATGGACATTAGACCACTGGAAAATGAGGCTGGGGAATTAGTAATGGGAACAAAGAAATAGCATAGGAACTGAATAGGTACTTTGCATTAGTTTTCACAATGGAAGACACAAGCAGCATAACAGAACTGCAAAAGAGTTGAGAAAAGAGGTGAGTGCAGTGGCCATTACTAAGGAAAAGGTGCTGGGGAAACTGAGAGGTCTGAAGGTGAATATGTCACCTGGACTAGACAGACTACACCCCAGAGTTCTGAAGGAGATGGCTGACCAGATTGTGGAGGCATTGATGGTGATCTTTCAGGAATCACTGGAGTTAGAGAGGGTCCCAGCGAACTTAAACAGATGTGTTACATTAGCCATTTTAAAGAAGGGAGGGAGATGGAAGGCAGGAAACTATAGGCCAGCTCGCCTGACTTTGATCATTGGTAAGATTTTAGGGTCCATTATTAAAGATGAGATTGCAAAGCACCTGGAAGTGCATGGTAAAATAGGCCTGAGTCAGCATAGCTTTGTCAAGGGGGGTGTTATGCCTAACAAATCTGTTAGAATTCTTCAAGGAGGTAATGAGCAGGTTAGATAAAGGAGAGCCAGTGGACATGATCGCTTTGGATTTTCAGCAGGTTGCCACACTAGAGGCTCAGAATGAGATAAGCGGCCATGGTGTTCAAAGCAAGGGGCTGTCATAGATAGAGGATTGGCTGACTTGCAGAAGGCAGAGAATAGGGGTAAAGGGTCTTTTTCAGAACGCTAGCATTCATTTCAAGAGGCCTAGAATACAAGAGCAGAGATGTACTGCTGAGGCTGTATAAAGCTTTGGTCAGACTGCATTTTGAGTTTTGGGTCTCATATCTAAGGAAAGATGTACTGGCATTGGCAGGAGAGTGGGGGCTGGGAGTCCTGAGGAGGTTTACAAGAATGTTCCTGGGATGAAGGGCTGGTCATATGAAAACTGGCTGGAGTCTTTGGGACTGTACTCCATGGCATTTAGAAAAATGAGGAGGAATTTGATTGAAACTTACAGAATATTGAGAGGCCTGGACAGAGTGGACAAGGCTACTGACACCAGTAGGAGAAACTAGGATGCAAGGGCACAGCCTCAGAGTGAAGGCACGACCCTGTGGAGGCCAAGTCATTGAATTATTTGAGAGAGATAGGTAGATTCTTGGTTGGTGAGGGGATCAAAGGTTATGGGTATGAGGCAGGAGAATGGGGTTAAGAGATATATTCATCATGATCAAATGGTGGAGCAGATTCGATGGGCTGAATGACCTAATTCTGCTCCTATATCCTATGGCCTTGTGTTGGGAAAGCTCATCTGGTTTAGTCATGTCTTTTTTAATGACAGAACTCTGCTGTCCTTGGTTGATCTGGCCTACATATGACTGCAGATCCATAGCAATGTATCTGACTGTGAGCTAACCTCTAGACAATTAGGAATGGGCAATAAATGTTGGTCTGGCCAGCAACATCTGCATTTTCTGAATTACTTAAAAAGAAAGGGAAGGTGGCAATGGAAACACAGTAATTTTACAGTGTGGCAAACAAAATGTTTGGGTGTATTCCTCTTTGTTGATTGGAATTGATCACACATTTACAAGTCATAGCAAGTGATGTGACAGCATCCACTTCACACACCCATATATTGGACAATTATGAGGACCAGACTTTGGCAGAGGAAAGACTGACTAAATATGGTCAAAACGATATAGTGACACAAGTTGAAGATATTAGCTCCAGAAGAAAACAACTGAAAATTGGCACGAAAATAACGTAAATGCCAGAAGAGACCTGAGAATAGAGGAATTTTGCCGTTATAGGGAAAGCTGGGAAGAGTGCAAACTTTGGCTGAAAATGCAGGATCAGGAATGGAGAGAAGATTCATGGATTGGTAGAAGGAAGTCACGAAATGGAAGACCAAAAAACTCAGTACCAGTTCAAAAAGTGGACCTGGATAAAGGCACCTGCAAAGGAAATTCTGCTAATGGAGCACAAGACCTTATAGCATCAGTCTAGATCAAAATGTGAGCAGGAGTTATAGTTTGTTAAGAACAAAAACTATGAAAAAGATTGGGATTATTGCAAAATTGGTTATAGTACTTGTGAACTGGAAGGTAGGACATTAGAATTTGTTTGTAAAATGATAGAGGGGAGGAGTATTTGGTCCTTTAAAAGATGATGTTTTTTCTAGGCTTGATAATATGTCTGCAGGCGGCAGCAGCAGCAGCAGATGCATGGCGAGCTCTTGAAATTGAAACTTTATATCTAAAAGCTATAATGTTAGTAGGCAAAGCAGCATTTTTACCAAGACAACAAGGTGTAGAGCTGGATGAACACAGCAGGCCAAGAAGCATCAGAGTAGCAGGAAGGCTGACATTTCGGGGTGGCACAGTGGTTAGCACTGCCACCTCACAGCACCAGGGACCCGAGTTCGATTCCAGCCTCGGGTAATTGTCTGTGTGGAGTTTGCACATTCTCCACGTGTCTGCGTAGGTTTCCTCCGGGTGCTCTAGTTTCCTCCCACAGTCCAAAGATGAGCCGAATAGGTGGATTGGCCATACTAAATTGCCCATAGTGTTCAGGGAGGTGTAGATGAGGTGGGTTTATAGGGGGATGGGTCTGGGTGGGCTGTTCCGAGGTTCGGTGTTAACTTGTTGGGCCGAAGGGCCTGTTTCCACACTGTAGGGATTCTAATTCTGTCTATTTTTACCAAGACAACAGGTTTTTGAATTTAGCCAATTAATTTAAATGAGACCCCAAATACCAAAGACCAATTAAATTTAAATCTGATGGTTTTGACAACCTTGGACAAATCCTATTTTAAGAAATTATTTGGTCACCAAGGATATAAAAGAAGAGGGCATTTGAAAACTGATGAGTGTAACTGCCATCTGTTAAGAGAACAACTCTCAACAGCCATCAGCTCTAAAGAAAGAGAAAATCACTGGCTCTCACAGAAATCGCTAAGATCTCAGATTAAGCACCATCTAAATACAGGTACTATGGTACTGTTATCTAATATTCCTGACAGAAGAATTTGACGGAGGAAGGCACTCCTGGAGGACTACAGAGAAGGCGAATAACATTCTGGAATACTTAGCGTGGCTGTAAATTTGAGAGATTAATTTTGGTTTATAAAGTGGGACTTGTATCATAAGACCAGCATGCCATTATAATTTTGTTTTATTTGGGAATACTTAGTAGTTAAGGGGGAATTGTTTGGTTTGTAAGTAGTTCTGTTAATTTGTTAACTGTTAGAGTTAGATAAATAAATTGATACTTGTTGCTTATAAAGTGAGTATCAGGGATTTCTTTCATTTAACCACCCTTCTATAACAGGAGTAGCACGAGAAGTGGAATGAGAAGTTTTAGTGAGTACAAGCAAACTAGAAGATAATTGATAAATGTTGCTAAACACAGAATTGGAGAGTTGGAAAGAACTTGGTGTGTGCACTGAGGTTTGAGATAGGGGACAACCGGCCTGATCGTACAGATGGATATGCACAGAAGAAGTGTTCCCTGATGGAACACATAAGGCTAAAGCTGGACTAGTGTTGATGTTTCAAAGAAAAATTATATAATCAAGTTGTTAGAATGGGTGCCCGAAATTAGGAGAAGAGATGTTGAAGAGCTTCGTAGCTCTTTTAGGAATATACTCTTAGGAATGTAAGCCAATCAATATAAAAACTGCATTTTTTCAGGATAAAAAGTTTTTAAAAGGAAAATATTTTGTAACTACTAAATATGAAGATGATAAAAGAGGAAACCTACGGAAATTAAACAAATATGCTTATTGTTTTGAGTGATGCAGGAAGAATGCAGCAGAGAGTTTGTTTCCGGATATCCATCAATTCCAGCTTCGCTAGGCAACCAATGGGTATCAGCAGCCATATTCTCTGCTGGTTGGAGTCACACCTGGCACATCGGAAGATGGTCGTGGTTGTTAGAGGTCAGTCGTCTCAGCTCCAGGACACCTGGGTAGCATCCTCAGCCCAACCATCTTCAGCTGCTTCAGTAATGATCTTCCCTCCATCGTAAGGTCAGAAGTGGGGATGTTTGTTGACGATTGCACAATATTCAACACCGTTTGCAACTGGTCCGATACTGACGCCGTCCACATTCATGTTCTGGACTATATCTAGGCATGGGCAGACAGGTGGCAAGTAACACTTCCTCCACCCAAATGCCAGGATATGACTGCCACCAGTAGGAGACAATCTAACCAATGTCCTTTGGCATTCAATGGTGGTATTATCACTGAAGCCCCCACTATCACCGTTCTTGGGCTTACCATTGACCAGAAACTCAACAGGACTCACTTTGTAAATACAGTGGCTACAAGAGCTAGTCAGAAACTAGGAATACTGCAACAAGTAACTCGTGTCCTGACTCGCCAAAGCCTGTCCAACATCAATATTGCACAAGTCAGGAGTTTAATGGAACACTCCCCACTCGCCTGCGTGAATGCAGCTCTGACAACACTCAAAAGCTTGACACCATCCCGGATAAAGTAGCCTGCTTGATTGACATCACATCCACAAATGTCTACTCCCTCCACCACCAGTTCTTAGGAGCAGCAGTGTGTACTATCTACAACATGCACTGATTGATTTGTTGTTGTCCAAGATACAGTGAAACAGTGTTTTTTTTTGTGCTATACAGGCAGATGGTACCATGCAAAGTGCGTCAGGGTAACGGGACGGAATGCAGAATGTAGTTTTACAGTCGCGGAGGAAGAGCAGACAGCGAGAGGTCAGAGTTAACATTTGAGTGGTCCATTCAAAAGCCTGATAATCATGGGGAAGAAGCTGCTTGGACATGTACTCAAACTTTTATGTCTTCTGCCTGATGGAAGAGGGTGACAGTATAACCGGTATGGGTGAGGTCTTTGATTGTGCTGGTTGCTTTCCCGAGGCAGCTGGAAGTATAGATGGAGTCAACGGATGGAAGCTGGTTTATGTGATGGACTGGACTGTGTTCACAGCTCTCTGTAGTTGCTTATGGTCTTGGGAAGAGCAGTTGCCGTGCTACACTGTGACGTACTCAAATAGGATGCTTTCTGTGTTGCGTCTATAAAAATTGCTAGGAGTCCTTGTGGACGTGGGTGGCACTACAGCCTCACAGCGCCAGGGACCTGGGTTCGATTCTAGCCTCAGGCAACTGTCTGTGTGGAGTTTGCACATTCTCCCGTGTCTGCGTGGGTTTCCTCCGGTTTCCTCCCAACTCAAGTTGAAAGATGTGCAGGCCAGGTGGGTCGGCCATGCTAAATTGCCCGTAGTGTTCAGGGGTGTGTGGGTTATGGGGGGATGGGTCTGGGTGGGATGCTTCAAGGGGCGGTGTGGACTTGTTGGGTTGAAGGGCCTGTTTCCCCACTGTAGGTAATTTAATATTAAAAAATAATGAATTTCCTTAGCACTGCAGAAATTCTCCAGAGATTCTCAGACATCACCTTCCAATCCTGTGACCATTTACATTGAGAAGGACAAGATGAGCAGATACGTGGGAACACTACCACCTGCAAATCCCCCTCCAAACCACTCGCCATTCCCGACTTAGGAATATATCACCTTACTTTCACAGTTGTTGGGTCAAAATCCTAGAATTCCTTCCCCAAGAGCATTGTGAGTCAACCAACAGCAGGTGGACTGCAGCAGTTAAAGAAAGCTGCCCATTCCTCCGCCTCAAGGGTAACTAGGGACAGGCAGTAAATGCTAGCCAGCCAGCAATGCCAGCATCCCATGAATAGATGAAAGAATGGTATTTCCCAGTTAGGTTAATTTTCCTGAAAATAGTTTATATTCAGCTCAAGCAATATTCTTCTGGTACTACAGGGAGAAACTGGCAAGCGTCTTTATGATGCACATAGATTTTTCTTGGAAAGGTTTCACTAAAGTTGAGCAATGAGTAATAGATTAAACAAAAAGGGAATTTGAGATTAGCAATCAGGCTGTGGGAAGCTTTAAATATAGAGTGTTTGATATGAAGTGGAGTAAGTCGGGAATGACTTTGATAAAAGCTTTATTTGGAAAATGTAAACTGCAGCATGATAAATCATGCCAGGTACTCTCAGAAAATTGATTTACATTCAGGAAGGAAGCAGAATTTTGTTTGGACAGTTTAACAGCTGGTACAGTCAGACTAGACTTGTTGCCAACTATGATATATTAGAACGGAGTTCTGTGATGAAACATATTGTTGTTGAGAAAGTCATGGGAGCAAATTAAGTCTTAAAATTAAATTCAGAAAAAGTCCACGCTCAAGTTTCCAGCCTTGGCTGACCCAGAAGGGATGAAGCAAATGCTTTTTTTAGTGATTCTTCACATGCTAATCTTCCAGATGGTTATTTGAATAATAAGGGTTTATTATATCCTTGGTGGGAAAGAATAATAAATGTTGTCCCTTGGCCTGAGTAGTCAAGTAAACAGAAAGTTTAGAGTTATTGAGTCATAGAGCATGGAGACAGACCCTTCGGTCCATCTGGTCTATGCTGACCAGGTTTCCCAAACTAAACTCGTCCCATTAGCCTTCATTTGGTCCACATCCTTCTAAACATTTCCTATTCGTGTACCTCTCCAAATGCCTTTTAAAAGTTGTAACTGTACCTGGCAGTTCATTCCACATGCTAACCACTGTCTGTGTACTTAAAAAAAAAAAAGTTGCCCCTCAGGTCCTTTCTAAATCTTTCCAGTCTCCCCTTAAACCTATGCTGTCGAGTTTTTAAACCTACCTACCCTAGGGAAAAGATAATTGCTATTCGCCTTATCTAAGCCCCTCATGATTTTATAAACCTCTAATATCATCCCTCAACCACCTATGCTCCAGGAAGAAAAGTCCCTAGCCTTTGCTTATATCTTCCAAGAGATAATTGCGCAAATAAAGAGAGAACCTGATTCATCCTAACCAAACCACTCCTATTTCTGTTGATGTAGGAAATGCTACACAAGTTGTAATTCAGAGCATGTTGCAACTGGCCAATTGTTCCAAACATTCATTATATACGCCCTAGGTGCGACAGCCTTTATTTTTCTCAAATATTTCCGGTCATAAAGCACAAATACCTCAGGGCCATCAAAGCATGTCAACATTGCCCAATATGATCTTCCTTTTAGGCCATATGTAGCCTTGATACTGCAGGGTTTAATTTTCTTCACATGGAAACTGAAAAGCAGGAAGCAAACCATTCATTCCCTCAAACCTACTCTTACTTTCTAGATTGCTGGATTCACATGTGTTTTTAAACATGCTCGTTCAGGCATACTTTACAAAATTTGCAACAATTATAATGATACTTTTCACCTTTTTCAACATAAATAAGTCATGGCAAGTGATACTAATTTAGTATGGGAAACTTGGTCAGCATAGTTGAGTTGGATCGAAGGGTCTGTTTCCATGCTGCATGACTCTATGATCCTGTTAAAATAATTGAAAGCATTATGATATAATTATAATATTACAAGTGTTAACCAGAACGTAGAGAAAGAATTAGACTTCCTCACCTCTGAGCATTTGTTTCAGCCAGAAACATTACTGTCAATATCAAGAAGGGAATGTCATTACTAGGTAGACAGGGTGGTTAACATGGATTTAGTGCGCTTGCCTTCATTGCTCAGACTGTTGAGTATAGGAGTTGGGACGTTATGTTGAGGTTGTACAGGTTGTTGTTGAGGCCTCTTCTGGAGCCTTGTATCAAGTTCTGGTCACCCTATTATCAGAAGGATTCGTTAAACTGGAGAGGGTTCAGAAAAGATTTACCAAGATTTTGCCAGGAATAGAGGGTCTGAGTTCTAAAAATAGGCTGGATAGGCAGGGGCTTTTTTCACTGAAGCATAAGAGGTTGAGAGGTGACCTTATAGAGTTTTATAACATCATGAGGGGCAAGGATAAGGTGAATAACAAAAGGTCTTTTCCCTAAGGTGGGGGAGTTCAAAACTAGGGGGCATACATTTAAGGTGAGAGGAGAAAGATTTAAAAAGGACCTGAGGGGCAAATATTTTACGCAAAAGGATTTGTATGTGGAATGAACGGCCAGAGAAAGTGGTGGATGCAGGTACAACGTTTACAAGTCATTTGGATAAATGCATGACTAGGAAAGATTTGGAGAGATCTGGGCCAAACGCGTGCACTTGGGACTAGTTCAGTTTGGGAACACAGTCAGCGTGGACTAGTTGGACTGAAGGGTCTGTTTCCATGCTGTATGACTGTATGACAATGACTCAAACTCTTTTGTGGATCAGACTTATTTTAACCACTTTCATAAATATGGTACAATTTCTGTTTTTCTTTTGGTGACGTTATGAAAGTAGGATCACGAGAAACAATTTCATGATGTTTTGGCACTTTATGGGATGTCAGGTGGAACAGCTAGAAAAGAGAAACCAGCTGGAAGGTTAGTGGCACAGTGCCTACCTCTGAGTCAGGAGACCTGGGTTCAAGTTCCACTTCCTCCAGAGGTGAATAATAACATCACTGAATAGGTTGATGTTAAAAAACCCCACCGATGAACCCTTTCCAACTCCATTTCTATTTAGACCCCTTCCCGCCTCCCTCTCTTTGGTTTGCTGTGTAAATAGCTTTTGCTTGTAAATATCCAGCGTGTGTTTTACTCGTGGCAGTTGATAGTGGGAAAACTATTCAGTTGTGTGTAAGAGCGCTTTTGATAGTTTGTGGGTTTTGAATGTGAGTTAATCAATTGGAAACATTTGTGATTTACTGGTAGTAGTGAACAGATGTAAAAAGTACCACGAGTGATTTGCTGATGGGGAGAAAGAAGTTCAGTTCTGTGAAAGACACTTTTGGATGTGAAAAAAACCCAGATGGATAGAAGGAGATTGTTTTTTGTAGAGTAGTAGTGTTCCTTCCTCTGGACCAGGAGGTCTAAGTTCCAGTCCAATCTGCACCGGAGGTGTGGGTGTCATAACATCTTGAGCAGGTTGATTTGAAAATATAAAAAATATCACATAGGTGGAGCAAGGTGAGCATCACAAGGACTGGTGTCCACAGTCTCATAGAATCCCTACTGTGTGGAAAGAGGCTGTTCAGCCCATTGAGTCCGCATTGACCGTCTGAAGAGCATCCCACCCAAATATAGCCCCTTACCCTCTCTCCATAAGCCTGCATTTGCCATGGCTACTCCATCTGCACACTATGGGCAATTTAGCATGGCCAATTGACCTGACATACACACCTTTGGACTGTGGGAGGAAGCCAGAGCCCCCCAGAGGAAACCCATGCAGACCTGGGGCGAATATGCAAACTCAGAGGGTGTGCAACACAGGCAGTTGCCCAAGGAATTGAACCTAGGTCCCTGGCGCTGTGAGGCAGCACTGTGCCAGCATCCTACCCTTTCACCCTCCAACACTGTTTTGACTCAGTACCTGCTCAATTTCCTTCACTGTTCTAATCTTTGTTGATGTGACACTGCCCCTGGTGGGCAGTGCCTGTAAATTGTTGATCGGGTAACTTGATTATTTAATATTGGTTTCAATGCAAAGAGCGTTATTCTTTGACCTATAAAGTGCAGGCTTAGAAAATCTCCTTCAAGCTGTAGGAACACACCGACCAAACACTTTTTTACATCCTCAAATCGATATGCTGCCCATTTGGAAGGGGAGCCAGTAAAGTTATGGTTAATTCTTCTCTCAGACACTGTTGAAATGTGAGGAAATTCTAGTTCAGAGGAGGGAATGCATTGATAAAATTGGGAACTAGGAACGATGTTGTCAGAGGAAGCAGATTGGGAAGAACTCCCATGTAGTCGTGAGAGACTCTGTTCTTGAATTTGTTGTCTCTAGTAAGCAATTGTCAGAAACTGAGAGGAGAAGAGAGAGTCAGATGTTAATGTAAGGTGAGGAATGGGTTAAAATTGGAAGTTTGAAATAATGAAATTCTCAAATAAGTGGAAGATCGAGAAGCAGCAACCAAAGTGTTAGTGTCATTACTGTACCCGAGAAATGTGCCAGGGACTGGGGACTCTGTAAAACGATTAGACAAAACTGGAACCAATACAGATTCCCAGCATATAGCCTTATATGTGAACAAAATTTGAAGCTAAAATGAAGAGTTGCTCAAAGTGAACATGTCTTCATCCATGCAGAGATACTGGTGATGGATGAAGACTGGTTGGCGTGGAAGCAGAGCTCAGCATTGTGCTGAGT
Source organism: Stegostoma tigrinum (assembly GCF_030684315.1). Classification (NCBI taxonomy): domain Eukaryota; kingdom Metazoa; phylum Chordata; class Chondrichthyes; order Orectolobiformes; family Stegostomatidae; genus Stegostoma; species Stegostoma tigrinum. Next base: position 22,175,109 of record NC_081386.1, on the reverse strand, counting down.
CAGATTTTCCTGAGGTGGGAACCTACAGAATGAAATGATAAAGACTCGCTGGTGACCTGATCAGAAGGAAGGTTGTAACCCAAGGAGGAGAGTAAGAGGCAAAAGAAAGTGAATGGAAGGTGTGCTCAGTGCCCGAGGATTACTGAATATCTGTTGTCTTTATTGTTCAAGTCTTGGATTAGGTGAAGAATGATGAGCTGCTGAATCAGTGGTGTAGCTTTGGCTAATGCTTTCGGAGAGAGATGTCAGTAGCATGCGTGCTGTAGTGCATGATGCAGAGGTTGGATTCTATACATGGCACAAGCAGTCAGAATTAAATATTATAATGATTCCTGAGTTGTGTAAGGGTGAACATAAGCAAAAATCCATATAAAATGATTTGTAGTTAAAACACATGCTGAGAAACAGGATCAGCATCCTGGAACTCACTTCCTAATAGCACTATGGGTGTCCCCAAAGACTGCAGTGATTCAAGAAGGTGGCTCACCATCACCTTCTCTAGGACAATTAGGGATGGGCAATGCGATGCCCACATCCCTGGAGTAAACAAAAAAGAAAAGAATCTTGGAAAATACATGGTTGGAGTAACAGAGCCAACCAACATGGAGACCATCAAAATGAAAGCGCGGAACATAACTTGTAGGTGGCATTTCAGGTAAAAATGTCATACACCAGAAATGATGAGTTAAACTCAAATACTGGTAATCTACAATAAGAACACAAATGCACAATTTGTTTGGTATTAAAGGTGTAATTCCTGGCATGGAATCTATCTTCATGCCACTTAGATTTGTAAGTTGTTCATGTCTGAATATTCAAGGAACTTTGCTCTTTTTGGACAATTTAAAGATGAAATAGTGTAATTTGTTGATCAGAATTTGTTTTCAAAGCTGTTCCTTCTGCTTAACTTTAGATGTTTTGCTGATTTCAATTTGTGTTTGGAGAAAGAACATTAAAAGGATCTTAGACTTGGACCATTCTGGCAAGCAGATTCTAATTTCGCCTTACCCCCCTCAACCAACCGTCCCTCTAATACTCCCCATTTTCTAAGTGCTATTTAATTCCATTTTATGGGCTACAGTTTGTGGCATTGAATTTCACATTCAACTACCCACTGCTTGGAGACGTTTTTCCTAACTTGCCTTTTAATTCTTCTTGTAATGATCATAAATCTGTGCTGTTTGTTACTCGTTTTTGCTGATCAGCGGAAACAGCCTATTATTGTTTACCTTATAATAACCCTTCTAACGATGTGAAGCCCTCTTGGGTCATTTATTAGCCTTCCAGCCCTAGCTCATCAAGTCTCTCATTAGCTGCAAGTCCTTAGCGCTGTTAAATATTAAAACAAATCTGCTTTTTGCTGTGAACTGTGAATACTATAAATGGTTTTGATTTTAATTCCTATTAACATTCACAATGGCATCTGCTTATAATACACAAAAAAATTATCTCGTGCACAAATCCAAAAGCACAGCATTGTTAGTCTCCTTTGTCAGTGGCTCTGCTGAATAATTTACAAATGTAAATGCTAATGTCTGGAATTTCAGCAATCCTTAAACAGCAAAATGCAGATGATATGAAGGCTCACAGCATGCACATTTTTAGAAGCTAAGGTAATGTATTCACTGCATTAGAACCTGGGTATTCCTGTTGGTGTAATCGCTCACACCAGTTCCCGAACACTGAAGTTTCCCTCCCACTGAGCACTGAGCTGAAAATTACTGTAAAGCCTCTCATTAATACAAGTGAGCTCATGCCTGGATTTTCCCTGCTCCCGCATAGTGCACATTAAGTGCTCTTTCTTGCTCATTTCAAATAAGTGTTAAGGCTAGCCGCATTCACACGCTGGAACTCTTAAAGCTGAATTCAGGGGTTTTTATTGCCTCTCACTTCTAAAGTGCTACATTTGGTGTGTCCTCCCATTTAATAGGACTGAAAATGGCTCGAACTGAACTGTACTGGCAACTGTTATCAATATTTCAACCATTGCATTTATCAACCTGGGCAATGAATGGGTGGTTTCTCCTCCATGAGCTCAGGTTCAGCAGGGAGACACTGAGCTGAGTTGTCTCTTGGCTGGAGCCACTCTTGATCATAGGGAATGGGATTCCACCGTTGCTATCACTTAAAGTGATCAGAACCTTTATCGCTTGTGCCTGCGACTTTCCTTAAGCTAACAAAGGAGGTTGCTTTGCATTATGGACGAATTTCCTGTTTGCAATTGCGAAATGAGTAACTGATTATGTTTTCAATAGGGCCAGCAGCTTTATCATTTTCTATGATCAGCAGCAGTAGCCTAACCTGTATGATATTGCTGGATATCCCAAAAGCACAGGGAAAGGTCGTCAGTCACATGGCAATCCAAGCTGGCAGGTACAGTGCTGTGAACTACTTCAGTAGAAAAAGGGGGCATTAATGTGCAACTGCTCAATGACTACAGCAACTGTACATTAACTCCAGGAAACAAGCTGCTTTCATTTTAAAGCTGTCACCTTCCTCAATCATATTTGAAAATTGTAGGAAGACTGAGAAGATGCTTCTCCAGAATCAGAGCTACTCTCTTCAGCCTTGACTTTCAGCAGCCTGAGACAGAAGTAGAACTCGGCCACCTTGAGTATTAGGAAGCCATTGGCATCTTGAAATGGCATTTCAGATTTCTTCGAACCCGTTCTGCTGCCGACCGGGCCTTTGCAATCAAAGCAAGACACAGATGTAGCTGCACGGCAAGAGGGTCACCAGTGAGTTTAGAAGGCTGGTGCAACAAACGTATGCAAGGTTCATTTGAAATGCCTTTACTGCCCCTGTATGGAATCCTTACAGGACTCAACCAACAGCTTCTGCACTTCTCCACAAATTGCCGTTCACTGTGCTACTACTTATTCTTCACTATCGGAGATAAAGTCTTTGGATAAAGTTAAAGTGTAGATTTGCCTGTTTGTATGGGTATAATCCCACAACACTGGCACATTTAGTGTAACGCCCAATGACTTACTTCCCTAGTATGAGGAACACTTTGACTTTTTTTTGTTAATTTATTCATCTTTGGAATGTGGGCATTGCTGGCTGCCTGTCCATAGGTGCCCTTGAGAAGATGCAGTTGTTGAGAATCAACCGCACTGCTGTGGGTCTGGAGTCAAATATAAGCCAGACCAGGTGAGGATGGCAGATTTCCTTCCCTGAGGGACCTTACTGAACCAGATAGGTTTTACTGACAACGGACAATGGATTCATACTTATCAGTAGATTCTTTAATTCCAGATTTTTGTTATGGAATTCAAATTCCACCATCCAGATTCCCAGAACGTTACCTGGGTCTCTGGATTAATGGTCCAGTGATAATTCCACTAGGCCATCACATTTCCCTAAGTTGAACTAACACCCGACATTAGTTAACCCTGTCTTCAGAAGGTTCTATAACAGATTCGGTTGTATCCATCATTATGGCTGCCTGTTTTCTGAAACACTGTCATTTTCAAAGCAGCGCTGTGTGTGACATTGCCATGAGAAACATTAGACTGGGACCAGAGGGCAGCAGTGAGGATCTCCTTACAGGTTCTCCTCCTGTTAACCACTAGAAAGTTCAAACAGACGAGAGAACTTCTTGACGATTTGAGCTTAAAGCCCCATAGAAAAGTCTGAGTTCATTTGGGAGTTACACTGTGTAGTTGGAACCTCTTTCAATGGAGATTAAGCTCTTCTGTAATTGTTCCAGAGTTCCCACGTATGTCACTATAGATACAGTGAACTCTTTCTATTTGTCTTCACTGATGACGCTAATAGACTTCTCGACACTTATAGCCATACCCTTCATGTATTGGATAAAATTGAACAATTTGTTGATTATTCTACTTGGACAATAATCTCCTTTCAATGTAGGCTTTGTGAGATTTCAGACTTTAGCAATTACAGCTGAGGAATAGATGAGACATCTCACCAGACAGTGTTCATGCTTCTGTGTCAGCACCACTCCTGGTATATTGTGAATCACCTTGTGCGCTTTTGTTAAGCTCAAAACATACAACCGTCCAGGTGTTTGCCTCACTGGTGTTTACAAAGGTTGCCATGAGTGATGTAAAGTGTTGACTTGCTCAGGATTTTGGCTGTGTTTTCCACAAATGTGCAAAATGAGAAACAAACCATAAATGCCTCATCCCAAGGGCATGTTCAAACAGTGTTTATTGTCAGAATAGTACCTTGTAGAGCACACAGATGAAAATGTCACTCCTTGTAAGATATGCATATCCTTCGCTATCCTGTCCACACACACACAGTGGACCTACATTTTGCTGCAGCCCATATCTATTTAGTCAAGTTACTTCATTGAAATTGATCCGTTATATGCATTGGACATTGTTTTAGACTCTCATTACTTAAAATGAAGTTTCCTTTATGCTACTTTAAGATAACATTGTTCGCACAAATCTGAAGTTTGCAAGGTTTTGGAAAGTTTTTTTGTGCTGGTCAAAAGTCACAGAAAGGCTTAGGAAGCAGGCAATGAGTAATTGTTTCATACGGAAACCCTTTTCGAATATGCTAGCTACTTGGTATTGAATGCATGTTTGTAGTCTTATCTTGGCAGCTTCCTAAATTCATTCAACCATTGGCTAATTTTATGGGTATATTACTTAGAATTTTTTTTTTGTCTTTGGTGTCATCAAAACATTAATATTTATTTATTTATTTTTAAACCATAAAGTTTTAAGTATGGTGGGAGCTCTTATATTTTTCACTTCTGGGAGTTTTTTAAATCTTTCTTTTGACGAAGAATTGACATTTCTCTGTCCTTTGTCTTTCCCGTGAAACTATTGATTCACTCTTGCAGTTTTGGACAATTATTTCAATATTATAGAATTCCTTTGTACTTTGTTCCTGTTGTTGAATATTTCAATTGTTGTTTGTTTTAGTGGCATTTTTATTTTACTGTTATGTTAACCTTGGTGTTTTGAATATTATTGAAATGGATAATTGCTTTTATTGATATATTGGGCCAGATATTCTTGAATTCTGGAACACTTCAAAAGACTTTTGAAAAGAGTGAGCGAGCCTGGGGTGTAGGAGTCTTGTCATTTCTGACAGATCCACTTTTTGCCAGTGGGGATAAGGTGTGGGGTATGAGGGGGAACCCCAAATTTGCAGGGCTTTTTGAACACTGTGCAGCGTGGGAGCCATGACTTATTGGGGTTTAATCAAATGCCCGTGAAGGTCTGATGAGGCTTACACTGTTGTCTTGATTGGAAGTGTTTTCTAAAGTTCCCTGGTCTTTAGGTTTTAAAGGAAAAATAAAACAGACTGTGACTGTCAGTGAGAGGAAAAATAAAACACTCTGCTGGATGTTTCGATTGACAAGACAACGTTAGATGATAAAGTGGCATCTGATTTTTTTTTTCTTATTCACACATGGGATGTGGGCATCATTGACTGGCCAGCATTTTTATTGCCTGTCCCTAGTTGCCCTGGCAAAGCTGGTGGTGAGCTGCCTTCTTGAACCGCTGCAGTCCACCTGCTGTAGGCTTCCCACAATGCTTATAGGGAGGAAATTCTAAGATTTTGACCCAGCGACACTGAAGGAACGGGGATATATTTCTAAATCAGGATGATGAGTCATGTGGAGGGGAACTTGCTGGTGCTGGTGGGCCCAAGTATCTGCTGCCGTTGTTCTTCTTGATGGAAATGGTCATACGTTTCAAAGTCGCTTTCTAAGGATCTTTGGTGATTTGCGCATTTCATTGGTTGGCTTTGTTAATATTATCCCAAAGACAATTATTATTTCATTATGAATGCTTGGCTGAGTTTGTAAAGGAACAATTAACAGTAGGTTCAGAATTTGCAGTTTGATTGACTCTTTGAGAAAACTATTAATGGGTTAGCTAGATTAGCTCTACGTGGGAATTCTAAATAGAAATTTGTTCTTAGAGGAGATTAACCACCTGAGATTTAAATTTGTTTAAATGGTGTCAATGAGTATGATATTTTTTCACTTTCAAATACATAATGAAAGCTATATTAGATTATTTGAAATTTTTTAAAATCTCTACATTAATTTGGCACAGTGAATATGACTTGACATCAAGTTACACATGGGAAAACGGGACCATTTTTTGAGTGGATGGAGTTAAGTTTTGATGCTAACAGTGAAGGTTCAGTTCCCATCACCGGCTGAGGTTATCATGAAGGACTTTCCTTCTCAATCTTTCCACTCACCTGCAGCATGGTGGCCCTCAGGGTAAATACCACCAGTCATCGCTCTCTAATGAAAGAGAGCAGTCCCATGGTCTGTTAAGACTATGGTGATACACTCCACAGCAGTTAAACGTTGTTGTATGAAAGGCTATTGAAGGTTGGTTGTGGACATGCAATAACACGGAGGGTATGAGGGGTCATGGGGTGTATGGTGTGGGTGAGGTGTTGGGAGTGCTAAGGTTCAGATTGCCCAACAACTCCTAAAACAACTGGGATGAAGTTACAGATGATTTCTAACCAGCTTGCCTTTGCAATTGTCTGATCTGTGGCCATTATGCTCTGCCCCTGGGTTAGCAGCCCACCCTGCTAGACTCCAAAACTAAGTGAATATTTTTAATTTCGATGTACTTTCTACTCAAGTGGGACCAGTGAGTCAGGAGATTGAGTGACTCAAGCCACCTGTCTCTGAGGCCAAAATCCAGTCCTTTGTTGCAAAGGGTTTTTTGTTGATTAAAAATGTGTTAGAACATTTATAGAAAGATGAATTATTGAAAGCTTTTACTTGGAATGAGACAGGTCAGTGTTTAAAACTTGGACCTTCCTACTCTTTGTATCTTAGCAACGTGAGATTTAAATTAGCTGAGAGATCAGAGACTGCCTTGAGGAGGGAGAATGTTAGCCTCCTAATCTATTCCTTTCCCTTCACACATGGGTGCAGCAAATTTAGCAGAGACTGGAGAGGGAATTTGGGACCATCTTATATCAAGAGGTGCATTGACTCTTTAAATCTTTGGCAAATATTTGATTTTTATCTTGTAAGATATTAGTATCGATAGTCTGCAGGGCATACATAATTCATTGACACCTAAGCATTGAAAAAATTTTCAAAATATTGATTGCACATTTTTATGGAAAGCTTTTGTTTTATATTCTGCAGATAGTGCTACTGATTTGCCCATGGAGGCGACTCCTAATATCACATTATGTACCATATTGCTATTTTATGAATAAAATTTTAAATGCATGTAGGTTATAAAAACAAACTGAAAAAATAAACTGAAAATAGCATGTCCATATCTGAAACATGATTGTGAAAACTTTGGAAACTGACATGATTTAACAGTAGCATGGATTTTTTTCTTTAATGCTTATCAAGATAAAATCACTTAAGATGGAAAGACGAATTTCTCCACCTCATTTCTCTGTATCTTTACAACATTATATAATGTCCTACCTGACACACTGTATGCTAAGTATACATTTCAAAGACATATTATGCCCCATTATTGGATTGTAAGATATTTCTAGGAATATTTTAATAACATTTTATATGTATTGTGTTTGAAAGGAAAGAATATCTACAATTTTTAAAATTATTTTGCTCATTGTAGCTCCCTTTGCACAACTTTGGTACTGTATTTTCTTTTGTAGAAAGGTTTATTTAAAGAGAAATTAAACATCCAATCTGTGACTTCAGATCTGCATTTTTAGTAGTAGCAGAAAGACTGAATTTGCAAAGTATATTAGGATTACTGTTTCTCATGGATCTTTGCAGTTTATTTAACCTAAAAACTATGTTTAGCTATAAATAAAATGCCCCAAGAGAGGCAATTGTGGAATTTTCCACCAAACTCAAAATACATCACATGCACGTATATGTGTAAAAGGCCCAAAAACAGAAGTTACTGGAAAAGCTCAGCGGGACGGCGGCATCTGTGAAGAAAAATCAGAGTTAATGTTTTGGGTCCAGTGACCCTTTCCTCAGAAAAAGGCTGTTTTGACTCATTTTACTTGAGAGTTCACCTTGTCCTCCCAGTTTGGAGCTTCCCAGGAGCTTCACAATCAACTCCAGAGCGCTAGCACAGCCTTCAGTGGTCAGAGGAAAAGAGTATCTGAGAACCACGATCTTAAAGTCCGGGACTGAGATGATGCTGTAATGGCAAACTAGGCACCTCAAAGCACTAGGGAAGAATTTGTACTTTTGCAACACTCCCCAACTCCTTTGGCAAGAAAGATGATCCAACATTAGTGCTCTCTCCCAAGCAAAGAAGCTGAATCAAGACACAAAGCCTGCTCAGACTCCTGAAGCTCTACATGAAACTTGGTCATAACCGAAGATTCCCAGGAAGACAGCAGAAACCCTTCAAGGATGGCCCTTCAAATACTGCCTGCCCTGCCTCACGCATTGGACTCATCAAACATCTCTGACCCCACCATACAAAATTGGAAGCACGTTCCGTGAGTCTGCTTTAAAATGAAACTATTTTTGACCCTTCTTTAAAAACTCTAATTACTGCATTCATCCTACTAGACCACCTGACAGTTTGTTTTACACTATAATCTCTCTTTGTGTGAGAAGCCTTTCCACATAAAAAATTGTAGGTTTTGCCATTCACTAGTTTAGGCCCCTTTACTTTGCCATTTGAAGTAAAGTATTAAAAGTATGTCACTGGCTATGTGGTGCTTGGCAACACTATGGATGTGAGAGGCACCATCTCAGCCTCCTCCAGTAGTCCCAAGCATTATAGATATTAGGCTTCAGCCAATTCAATTCACTTCATGTGACATTAAGAAATGGCTGGAGGCGCTGTGCACTCTAAAGGCTGTGGGCCCAGACAACATTCTGGCAATATTACTGAAGACTTGTGTTCCAGAACTTGCTGCTGTCCTAGCCAAGCTGTTCCAGTATAGATACAACATTGGTATCTACCCAACAATGTGGAAAATGTGCCCAAGTATGTCCTGTACACAAAAAGCAGGACAGACCCAACCTTGCCAATTATTGCCCCATTGGTCTATACTCGAACAATAGTAAAGTGATGGATGATGTCATCAGCAGTGCTATCAAGCAGCACCTGCTCGGTGACGCCCAGCTTGGGTTCCGCCAGGGCCACTCGGCTCCTGATTTCATTACAGCCTTGGTTCAAACATGGACAAAAGAACCCAATTCCGGAGGTGAGGTGAGAGTGACAGCCCTTGAAGCCAAGACTGCATTCGGCTTAGTGTGGCATCAAGGAGCCCTTGCAAAATTGGAATCAATGGGCATCAGTGGACAAACTAAATGCCACTTAGAGACATACCTGGCACATAGAAAAATGGTGTTGGAGATCAGTCCTTTCAGCTCCAGGACATCTCTGCAGGAGTTCCTCAGGGTAGTGTCCTAAGCCTCATCATCTTGAGCTGCTTCATCAGTGACCTTCCCTCCGTCATAAGATCAGAAGTGGAGATGTTCGCTGATTGCACAATGTTTAGCATCATTCATGACTCCTCAGATACTGAAGCATTCCATGTTCAAATGCAGTAAGGTCTGGATAGTATCCAAGCTTGGGCCGACGAGTGGCAAGTTACGTTTGTACTACACATTTGCCAGGCTATGATCATCTCCAATAAAAAACAATCTGACCACTGCCCCTTGACATTGCATGGAATTACCATCACTGAATCTTCCACTGTCAACATTCTGAAACTTGCCATATAAATGCAGTGTCTACAAGAGCAGGTCAGAGATCAGGAACATTGCAGTGAGTAACTCCCCAAAGCCTGTCCACCATTTACAAGGCAGGAGTCAGCAATGTGATGGAACACTCACCACTTGCCTGAATGGGTACAGCTTCGGCAACTCTTGAGAAGCTTGACACCATCCAGGGACAAAGCAGCTGCTCAATTCACATAGCATCAACAAACATTCATTCATTCCCTCCACCACTGACCCTCAGCAGCATGGTGTACTATTTACAAGGTGCACTGCAGGAATTCACCGTTGATGATCAGACGACAGCACCTTACATAGCCACGACCATTTCCATTTAGAAGGACAAGTGCAGCAGATAAGTGGGAACACCAACACGTGCTAGTTCCCCTCCACACCACTCACCATCCTGACTTGGAAATAAATCACCTGTTCCTTCACTGTTGCTGCGTAAAAAGTCTGGAATTCCCTCGCTAAGGGCATTGTGGGTCAATCCATTAGCAGGGTTTAAGAAGGCAGCTCACTGCCACCATCTCAAGGGCAACTAGGGACATGCAACAAATGTTGGCCAATCAGCAACATCCCACATCCCATAACTGATGCAAGTTCTCATTTTCTTCACGTGCCATTGCAAGGTTGCCTTTCAAGCGCTTCCATTTAAAGCTGAAAGGCCTGGGTTTCACTGGATTTTTCTGATGAGATCCCCTTGGTTCTTCTCCCTGGCAGCCTGAGTATCTGCCCTGAGTCATGCTGGTCAGCATTGAGGAGTTATTTAAGGTATGATCTGACCCGAACTCTTGGCAATTTAACATGGACTTCCTTCACTTATTGTTATACAGCTAGATATTTTCGCATTTCATTTGTTTTTGTTGATTGCGATTCCACAATGGTTGACTGATAGAATTAGATTACAACAATATTTGACCTTTCTCTGTAACTATTTCCATTCACTTCCATATTTGTGAGCTCATTTTGTAGTTTGAGCCATCTCCTCGGATTCGACTGATGCAGACAGTTTGATATAATCTTTGAATTCAGAGAAGAATTTCAAGGTATTGATCTAACATTACAATGAGTTGTGCTTCTGACACTAACTCTCTGCCACTCCATCTGCAAGATAGATGGTAAGCAAATCACGGCAGACAGCGAAAGGGTGAGTAAAGAGGTTGAGCTGACACATAATCAACACTGAAGTATCAAGAAAAACTGACTGTAACAAAAGTGCAAAACTGTGGATGATGGGAATCTGAAATTAAAAACAGAAAAAAGCTGGACGAACTCAGCATGTCTGGCAGCATCTGTGGAGAGAGAAACACAATTAATGTTTCAAGACTTTGTCATTTAAACAAAGAATAAAGAACAATACAGTACAGGAGCAGGCCCTATTGCCCTCTAAGCCTGTGCTGAAAAATTTTGCCCTTCCATAATAAAACTGTCTCCATTACAAGATCCATAACCCTCTATTCCCTTCCTATTCATTGTATTCATCCAGGTTCTTCCTGAATGCTGCTGCTGTGTTTGCTTCCACCACCACCTCAGGCACTCATCACCCTTTGTGTGAAAAATGTGCCTCATACATCTCTTTTAAACTTCCCCTCCATCCCTGCATTTTGAGCCTCTGTCCTGTAGTAATTGTCCCCTCCATAGTCGGGGGAACACACTTGATGCTTTCTACTCTATCCATGCCATTCACATTCTTATGAACCTCTATCAGGTCACCCCTCAACCTCCCGTGTTCCAGTGAAAACAAACCCAGTCTATCAAGTGTTTTTTCATCACTGATGTAAAATTTTTCAGATTTTGAAAACACGTTGCCTGCGCATCTCTACCCAGGAGTTGAGCTCTTGTTTAGAATAGTTGAGATTACGGCACAAACCCCTCAACTTTTCTGAAGTGTACAACTGCCTACATTAATTCAATTGCCTTTTCCTTTCCCCATCTCTTTATAGTGCTCAATTTCAAGTATATGATTCATTTTAAAAGATACAATAATTTCTTCAGTAATAACCTCTTGCCTTCGTGAAGGTGTTAATCCATCATTGGCCTGATTCCATGGACATTGACTGTCCTCGGTCACAGGGTTTTCTGTCATGCGAGCTGGATCAATAGGTATGGGGCTGTCTGTTACCCCCACAATGAACATGAAATGGCTCAGTCCTAGTTCTCATGTGATTCCGAGCTGATGTTTACTGTCAATGGCTCATTTGATGCCTTAATCACAAGTTCTGTCAGAGAAGCACTGCACTCCAATGTGACAGGCTGCTGATTTGTTCCTCAGTTATATTCTACTAACAGTTTTGACCCCTTCACAAGTTTTCTTATTAAATCTGGGTCTCTTGTTCCTTCCTGGTTTCCTTGTGAACAATACTTTGCTTGCGTTCATCCTGTAGTTTCCAGCTTTTGATTCCTAACGGCCTTTCATTGAACAGACTGGCTGCTCAGTCTCCAAGCATGGACAAGAGAGAGATTGGAAGAATCAAAATAGTCGAGGAAACATGAGATTGAAGTTCAGTTAGTGCAAATATCATGGGATATTAGCCGAAAGCCAGCAGGCACAGAGAGAAGCTTTTCTAAGAGTGTGGCTGGTTTGGGATTTGAACTAAATGACAAATTAAAGACGCAAAGTAGAACAAAAAAAATGCCAGAGAAAGAAACCATTTGGGAATGTGAGTGATCAGAAAGGTACCAGCAGCTAGAAGGTGTTGCATAGGACACACCTGATAAAAGTCAGGGGGAATGTGAATTTTAATGTAATGAATTTGTGATTTTCATGAGTAGGGTAAGTGCTTTGCCAGGAAACACCTGAAGTCAATATCGAGTTTTAACATCTGTTTCTGATGTCATTGCTGTTTTGATTGCAACTGAGACTTTTAGGCACAAAAAGTGAGCAATTTATTCATCATTTACTCTTTTCCAAACGATCAGATGCTGGTGTATTTTATCCCAAGTAATATTTTTAAGGACACTATTTAAAGCAGCCACAGTTGGCTTTCCAATCCCTCTTACTTTATTTTAGAAAAAGTGATCAGCATGAATTTAATTTACTTCCAGTGCTCGCTTTGCCCTATTTTATATTTCATGCGTTCATGCTTTGGAACACCCGCCAGCTTCTATTTCAACACCTGTTTCCCATCAGGTTAGACACTGTAGGCACTTGAGAGCTTACTGTATTTATATGGAACTTTATCACTGACTTCAGAATCACCCAAGTTGCTTCATGACTGTAGATTTGCAATTACCAGTGGGATGGAGGGTTATGGAGAAGGGTTAGGTAAAAGATATTGAAGTGTTCAATCAGCCATATTGAGTGGTGGGGCAGGCTTGACTGCCTGAAAGGAATAGGAGTGGGCCAATGTTCCTAAATCAAATAACTTTGGTGTGTCATAGATAGGGTTAATGGTAGGCATCCTTTCCCTAGGATGGGGAATTTCAACACTAGGGGGTATATTTTTAAGGTGAGAGGAGAAAGAGATTTAAAAAGAACACGAGGGGCAAGTTTTTTTTTTAACGTACAGGGTGGATCACATGTGGAATAAAATCCCTGAGGAAATTTGAAAGATAGTTGGTTAAGTACATAAATAGAAAAAGTTTGGAGGGATACAGACCAGGAGCAGGTAGATGGGACTAGTTTAGTTTGGGATTATGTTCAGCATGGACTGGTTGGACTGAAAGGTCTGTTTCTAAGCTGTATGACTCTCTGACACTATGTCGACAAGCAATTTCCATGTGGTAGGTTCTGACCGAAAGCATTTGGACGAATCCCCAGTGTACTTGTTTTGACTGTTTAGGTTTGAGAGAATGAATTTTTACAATCATTTCGGTAGAACTTTGCCCTCTTCAAAGTGCCTTATGGAATCTTTAACGTACTCCCGAGTTATAGATTTGGCTTAAATAGTTAGAACAAAATAACAAAGAACAGCACAGCAAAGGAACAGGCCCTTTGGCCCTCCAAGCCTATGCTGACACATTTTGCTCTTCCATACTAGTTCTTCTGAAGGATAGTGCTTCTGGTAATATTTTATGTGGGGTTCAGGCTAGTAACTCTGGTGAAGTGTGGGAATGGGATTTGAATCCACAACTTTCTTCTTTTGACTTGAAGTATTAGACTTCGTCTGCTAACATTAAGGCTGCTCCCTCACCATACTACCTAAAGAACCATCTCCATGTTTAACAGTGGATATCTCACCTGACCTCCAGCTGAACTACTACATATTCCGAATATACTGCAATCCAATTTCTTAAAGCTCTCTGTGTTTAGCTTTTGTTTTAATCAGTTAAGTGGAGAAAAAAAATCACCATCCGTTTTCAATGTGCGAATTTCTCTTCCAACAGGTATCTCTAGTCTCAAGCAAAGTTATAATGTGTTGGTGGCTCAGAATAACTAGCTACACAGGCAATACAAGAACGAATTGGATCCTCTTGATTCTACCATCAGACTAAACCACTTTCAAAAGCTGTTGATATTATTTCCAAAGCCCAGACCTAAAACACACTCTTCAACTTGCATTTCTCATTCCTACACTTCAGGTATTCATTTATCCTGCCTCTTGTTTGCATCGCCAGAAATCTGACAAGCTAAGCCTAGTGGTTTGGTTTGGAGTTTTCTTTGGAGAGAGAAAGGCGAAAAAAAAACTGAGAGAAGTAGGAAAACCTGGATAAACATTCTTTTGGATTTACTTGGTTCAGGAATTCTCAGAACAGGCTCTTTTGTTCATTTTTGCATATGTTTATTTCACTGCTTGAAAGTTGAAAGAACTCCTTTCATTAAGAGCTTCTGGTGTGGATGTGGCAAGAATTAATTGATATTGTGGTTCAGATCAGTGTAGCTGTGGTGGAATAATTCTGATTTGTGGAGACGTGATTGAATACTCTTTGAATTCTTTTCCCGTCTCTCAGTACTATTCATATTTCACGAGATGTCTACAGCTGCACGCTATGGGTACTGAACGGTGAGCGTGTATTGATTTGGAGTCTTACCACAAACCTGAATCTGCATTTCTCCCCTGAGCCATTTCTCTTCAATGGAATCTCTCTGGGCACATCCAACATGTTAATAAAAGGTTTTGCTTTGATCTTATCCCATGTCACAATCACCGAATGTTTCAAAGTACTTGATAACTAATGAGGTAGTCAATGAAATAATCAGTATCCAGTCTACAAATTTTGGATTTTACCATGTTATGATCCCAGCTGATGGTAATATGGACAAGTCAGACCACAGAGTGATATTTGGCCCGACAGAAAACGAATTTTATTTTTGTAATTTATTAACCATGGTGGTCAGTTGACGCAGATATAAATAAGAGGCTGCCAAAGTACTGTTACCTAATTAACACAAAGGTGTCTTATACAAAAAAAACACAAATCATATTATACCAAACAACAATTTATATGGAATAATCTAATTATAATAATTAGAAATAAAGATTCAACCCTCAACAACAGCTTGATATGTATTCAAATCTTGTGGAGGATTGTAGATGCTGGAAAGGCCACTGGACTCGATGTAAACTCTGCTTTCTGTCCATAAATGCTACCAGACCTGCTGAGTTTCCACAGCAATTTTTGTTCTTGTGACAAACTACTGTTTCCACTTTTCAGCCCTACCAACTGAACTAGAAACTGCAACCAGTTGTTTTCTTCATTCAGTCTATGCTATTTCATAATGATTCTTCCAGAGGCCCTTAAACAGGTACCACAATTCACTTTTCCTTTAACCAGGGGTTCCTTAAGCTCCTTATCCAGAGCCTTTTGTCTTTGGAACTTTTCTGTGACAGACAGTAAGCCACCCAGGGCTACTTTTCTTCTGCCCTGACAGTTCTAGAGACTGGTAACCTACATTGCTGCTGTTACAGGGCTTGTCCCCTCTGAATGTCCTTCTCTGAAAAAACTTGCACACTCGCCGACCTTCCGAATGGTTCTGCCTTTCGAAATGAGTCTTGTTACGAGACATCAGCCCTTTTTTTGTCTCTCCTACCCTTGTTTCTAAGGAGGTAAACCTCAAGGCTTTTTAAAAAGCCTCATTTAAATGTATATAAACAAATGTCTAGACATCAGGAGCCACCCACACAAGTCAAAAATGAAACAATAGCTATGTCTCCCCTTCTTACCACACACAATATAGAAGTACAAATGATTGCCAAAGTTGTACATGGCTATGCCTACTCTACAATGCAAGTTTCCAAATAATACAAGAACATGGACATGCATTACAATCTGATTTCACCACAATATCGCTTAGAATTTCATTTCCTTAATCATGTAGTTCCTTTTAATCATTTTCAATCCTCATTGCTAATATTGTAGGTAAGGAAAGCAACATTGGTTGCTGTGGATTAGAGAATGTATTTGTAGATGCCTGACTATCCGAAAGTGCCACAAACATGCTGAATTAAGAACTTAGTTGAGATTTTAAGATGGCCAGCAAACATTCAGTTAAATTTCTATCAGAGGAGCCTTCAGTTAAAGGAATCGATTCTGAAATCAAGATGAAGGACCAAACCACAGGGCAGTGCACTATCAGTGTTAAAAAGAATAACGAAGATGATGTGAATTGGAACATATAACAAATCTGTGTTTTAAAGACCTGAAGATTTAGAGGAAAGCAATGCCAAATATTTAATGTGGGGCTAGTACATTGAGTCTGATGGATTCGACCTATGTTGGTGACAGGGTATAGAGTCATGTTTCACTGATCACAATATTGATTCTTCTCATTGAGTTTGTGACCTTTACATTAGAAAGATGACACTTAATGTGCACATTGTTATTATTTTGCATATAGTTGTTGTAATTAACGCTACGTTAATACGACAGCATGCAAGACCATGGCAAGTATTTTTGCCATAGTGAACATGAGATTATCTTTCTTTTTGTAAGCTACTTTTAAAAATATCAGTATCCTCATGCATATGTGTCTTTCCACTTCATTGGGAAGGAAGTTTGGCTAGACTTCAGTAAGAGATTGAATTTTTGAAATCAGTGTTTTAGATAAAGGGTTAAGGGATCAACTTTTACATGAATAATGTTCTCGAGGGGCTCACTTTGAACAAAAACAGACCCATCTGGTCCTCACGCAACCTTGTTGTCAAAAGAATCTACAAAGTAACAAGTGATGTGGTGCCCACCAGCCATTTGTGGACTTTGTCACTCTGTGCTAACATTCGGGAGCCTTCTCCAACTCCTGTGTCAGGGTGGGGGTGTGGGGGCTGGTGTTGGGGGTCATCCGCTCTGTCTGTGCCTGTTTGGGGGCTAGGAGACTGAAAGGAAAGGGCCGCTGTTTTGTTATGCCTGATTTCAGTGTACCAATATTGCTTTAAGCGACTTGCACATGATATCATCATTGTATCAAAGCTGGTGGTGTAACCATCTCATTCACCACATTTGAAACATGGTGCTGTACCAGATGCATGCTGCTCTGTCAAAAACCCATACAGAAGACTTTGTTTTAACCAACACCTTAGCATCTGGCACTCTTGATAAACTAGAAAAAATTATTTACCTCAAATATCGTGCCATTTACTGTATTAGTCTGCCCAAGTTTTTGCCTCAATGTGAAGCTATTTGTCATTCAATCAAATAACAACACAATATCATCAGTAGGTTCAATTGCTCCTCAAATATCATGATCTACTGTGATGTTTGAGTAGTCTTAGATTCTGTGGAAGCAGGCCATTTGGCCCATTGATTCTACACCATCCCACCGCCCTATCTCTGTAACTCTGCATTGCCTGTTGGCTAATCCACCTAGCCTGCACATCCCTGGACACTGCAGGGCAACTTATCGTGGCCAATCCCACCTAACCTGTGCATCTTTGAACTATGGGAGGAAACCAGAGTACCCAAAGGAAGCTTATGTAACCACAGGGAGAATGTGCAAACAGTAGCCTGAGGCTGGAAACAAATTCAGTCCCTGGTGCTCTGAGGCAGCAGTGCTAACTACTGAGACACTATGCCACCCATTGTCAATTAAGAGTGAAAATGATAATGCTCTCTTACCAGTAAGTTTTACTTATGGCAAAGTTGCATTATTATTTAAGTCATATGCTGTAAATAAAGTATTCTGCTGATGTGTATACCCCCTGCATTACATTTCTATTACTTAGTGTGTGTTCCTACATTTGATTATGTGGACCTCCTGATTATCTGGAATATTTGATCAATTGTCAGCCTCCTGGTCCCTCAGGCGCTAGGTAATAAAAGGTTTACTGGAGCTTAATATGAGCCCAAACATGTATGTTGCTGAGGATTGTAATGTTTACATATATATTAGTTTGTTTCCATAAGTCTCTGCTGGATTCTTCAAAACCATTCATGCCCTTATAGAAAATAACATAAGCATTGCCACTGATCAAACAGTTTGTTGGAGGTAACCTCACATCAGCTGTGACCATGGAAAATGTCATTGTATTGCCTCCCAGCCCTAGACCTAGATCACAGGGTGGGGGCAATGGGACTGAATTGGTAAGGCCTGATACCCAGCTCTCCATGAAGGTTGAGGATGATGCTTGAGGACAACATGTCTAGTTGTTCATTTATATAAAGTTTAGCCTGGAAGATGGTTCCTGACTCTCCTCCTGTTACTGTGCACACTACTTTGATCTGTCAGTTTCTCTTCCAAAAACGTGCTGCCTTAATTGACAAGTAGGGACCAGAGGAAATATGGTCAATGTAATTTTTGTTTAATAAATCATAATTTTTAGCTTATGATTTGACTTTAGAGGTTCTGACATTTTTGGTGCTTTGATCTCTGAAAAGTGAGTGAGGTTTATGCAAAGAATATGGAAAGTGACCGTTGGCCAAAAATCGGGTCGTCGACCTTTACATGGGATCAACTTTACATGAAGTTGAGTTTGCCGGGCACATTCCGAGTAATTAATGTATCACTGTTCAAAGATAAATAGATGTATGAAACGATGTATATGTTAAAAAAAAACTCCAGTGCTTTTTCAATTGAAGTGGCAAGAGCAGAACGTTTGTTTAGACAGTGCATTTGACCAGTTAACAAACAACTTTTTATAAGTCTAAAGAACAAAAGCATGCAGTTCTTCAGCTTTTTCATGACCACTGGCCATCTCAGAGTCACTGAAATAACTTGAATAGCTACACTGTGGTATGTAGGAAGCAGAGCACCTACTTTGTTCCCTGCAAAATCCCACAACTGTAACATAAAAATAATTTGATAAACTGTTTTGTGATGTTCCTTGGAGGATAAGTGGAACCAGCACACTAAGAATACCTTGGCTGCTCCTTCTTTGAAATACTGCCACGGGATCTTCCCCGTCTACCCAAATAGGCAGTTTAATATCTCATCTGAAGCACAGCACCTCCGACAGTGCAGCACCACCGCACTGGAGCGTCAACCTCGATTTTTATGCCCAAGTCCTGGACTAGGACCGCAACTTTCCCCCCACAGTGATCGAGAACGCCCTTGACCGCGTCTCCCGCGTTTCCCGCAACACGTCCCTCACACCCCGCCCCCGCCACAACCGCCAAAAGAGGATCCCCCTCGTTCTCACACACCACCCCACCAACCTCCGGATACAACGCATCATCCTCCGACACTTCCGCCATCTACAATCCGACCCCACCACCCAAGACATTTTTCCATCCCCACCCCTGTCTGCTTTCCGGAGAGACCACTCTCTCTGTGACTCCCTTGTTCGCTCCACACTGCCCTCTATCCCCACCACACCCGGCACCTTCCCCTGCAACCGCAGGAAATGCTACACTTGCCCCCACATCACCTCCCTCACCCCTATCCCAGGCCCCAAGATT
Organism: Stegostoma tigrinum; assembly: GCF_030684315.1. Taxonomy (NCBI): domain Eukaryota; kingdom Metazoa; phylum Chordata; class Chondrichthyes; order Orectolobiformes; family Stegostomatidae; genus Stegostoma; species Stegostoma tigrinum. Next base: position 22,155,683 of record NC_081386.1, on the reverse strand, counting down.
ACATTCCACATTAAGCAGAGGCTCACCTGCACATCTGCCAATGTGGTATACTGCATCCACTGTACCCGGTGTGGCTTCCTCTACATTGGGGAAGCCAAGCGGAGGCTTGGGGACCGCTTTGCAGAACACCTCCGCTCAGTCCGCAACAAACAACTGCACCTCCCAGTCGCAAACCATTTCCACTCCCCCTCCCATTCTTTAGATGACATGTCCATCATGAGCCTCCTGCAGTGCCACAATGATGCCACCCGAAGGTTGCAGGAACAGCAACTCATATTCCGCCTGGGAACCCTGCAGCCTAATGGTATCAATGTGGACTTCACCAGTTTCAAAATCTCCCCTTCCCCCACCGCATCCCTAAACCAGCCCAGCTCTTCCCCTCCACCCACCGCATCCCAAAACCAGTCCAACCTGTCTCTGCCTCCCTAACCGGTTCTTCCTCTCACCCATCCCTTCCTCCCACCCCAAGCCACACCCCCATCTACCTACTAACCTCATCCCACCTCCTTGACCTGTCCGTCTTCCCTGGACTGACCTATCCCCTCCCTACCTCCCCACCTATACTCTCTCCGCCTATCTTCTTTTCTCTCCATCTTCGGTCCGCCTCCCCCTCTCTCCCTATTTATTCCAGAACCCTCACCCCATTCCCCTCTCTGATGAAGGGTCTAGGCCCGAAACGTCAGCTTTTGTGCTCCTGAGATGCTGCTTGGCCTGCTGTGTTCATCCAGCCCCACATTTTATTATCTTACAAAGGTTGGGTGACAGCTTTCAGTTGACAGGGCATGTCCCTGGGAAGCTTCCACCTTGCAGATACAGTAGTGTCTCTCAGTAGTTGCAGTGAGATATCTGACAGTATTACACATTTATAGTGTCAAATCATTGCCCATGAACCAATTACTAATCATGGCACAATCTTTCAATTTTGCACATCTTTCTCTGCACAACCTAGTATGCTTAGGAAACATTTACAGCTGTGCACATACAGAGGCTGAGCCTTCTGTTTTCTTGTTAGTTGGCCTTTTGGCTTGTGCAGCATACTTTGCTTTTCTCTCTCATCCTTAATCAGAATGAGTCCGCACAGCTACATAAGTGAAGTGAACTGGTCTCCATCACTTTCTTGGTGTAGTCAGCCTTGCTAACCGGTATGCTAAAGGCAAGCTAATTGATAGAATCATAGAACCCCTGATATGAAAGGCACCATTCAGCCCATTGAGCCCTGCACTGAACCTTTGAAGAACATCCCAACCTAAACTCATAACCCTGCATTTACTGCCGCACCTAACCTGCACATCTTTAGACTGTGGGGGTGGGGGAGAAACCAGAGGGCCCAGAAGAAATCCACACAAACACGGGGAGAATGTGCAAACTCTATATAGACAGTTGCCCAAGACTGGAATCAAACCTGGGTCCTTGGTGCTGTAGGGCAGCAATACAGAACCACTGTGCTGCCCATATTGAAGAAAGGAGGCAGTTCCCAAAAAGAAAAACATGTTCAGCCCCGTGTATTCAGTTTTAATAGTTCTGGAGCTATTCTGTCACCTTTGAGCCAAATTAGCAACCAAAAATGATAGTTGTGTCAACTACAGATTTGTGTTATTGTCAAGATTCTAATGTCTTGATCAAAACTCAGAACAAAGTGATTTTTTCAAACACAGATGTGCTGACAACTCACATGTGAACAAAAAGTCCAGGCTTCACCATGTTTGTGAAATGTAGAGAGGAACTGAAAATTGTACTGGGACCTGGTCATCCAGTTTGAATGTGGCTTATAGCCCTGAAAATTCAATTACTGGGTGAAGAATTATTGGTCCCTTAGAAAACAAGCTGCTAGGGCATTGATACAATGTTTGGTGGGGTGGCGGGGGAGGTGTTCAGTTCTTGGCCTTAGCCGACAAAGGCCAAGGTGCAGCCCAATTGCAAGGATCCTGTTATTGTCTTTAAGTGAGGCGACCATTCCTTGACACTCTGTATTGTGAACCTGGACAATGTAATCACCTCCAGCCCTACAACCCTTTGAAATCTCCACACTTCTCCAAAACTGGGATGACACATGTCTTCAAATGTTTCCATTCCACTATTGGAGGAAATGATTTTAGTTGGTTAGATACTTGGTTCTGGAATTCCCACCCTAAACCCCTCTACCTGTCTCCTCCTTTAAGGCACTCACTAAACCCTATCTCTTTGACCAATTTTTTTTCACTATTTCCCAATGTGGGACTGTCAAAGTTTGTTTGCATTTGTTCAAATGCAGCATCTTGGGATGATTAACCATGCTATATAAAGACAAGTTGCCTTTGTTGTGTATTTTTGATATACCTCCTTTTTACCACACAATGAGGGAGCAAATAGCCCTAATCTCTCACCCTTTAGTTTTATAACATTTTAAAAATTGGCTCAAGTATATGCCCATTTAGCAAGTTTTGAGAAGATTTGTAGCTCAGGTTGAGGTTCTGGATGTGAGTTTGCTCGCTGAGCTGGAAGGTTAGTTTTCAGACGTTTCGTTGCCATTCTAGGTAACATCAGTGAGCCTGCGATGTTTATTTATGATAAATAGAAAGCGGGACATAACTCCAGCACTTGGTCTGATGAGGTTACCTAGAATGGTAACGAAACGTCTGAAAACGAACCTTCCAGCTCAGCGAGCAAACTCCCATCCACATGCCCATTTCAACAATTTCAAACTGCTTGACAAATTGATACTCAGGCATCTGTCATTACTGGACTTAAGTAGTCTCTGATGCTGTAGGTACATAATTTTTGGCAATCTAAATCTCTAAAGCATAGTTTGAGCCGTGATTCATGATATCCGTGATTAGATTTCTGCTGAAGATAAACACGCAAGTTGGTTGAATGTGGCTCATTCTTGAAGATTTCAGTGACTGGATTGGCAGATTCAAGAAAGTCTGTGTCATCATTAGATTTTAATTAGCTGCACATGATTGTCAGCCATCCAGATTTCAATATGACTTAGAACAGCTCCAAATGAATCAAATTGTTTGCATGTGGATTTGTCAGTGCATAACGTCTGAAACTAGAGCTTACCATAGTAGATTCAATGTTGTTGCAGTCCTGTTGACACCATAGTTTGAACTAAAGGGAATCGTCCCAGAAGGGTCAAACTGGCCAATGAAACATCTGTCTTGTATATTTCAAAACAGAGGATGTGAACAACCAGCACATTCCTTTCCAAATATTACTGTTTTTATCACTGTCCTATCTCTCTAGTCCAAACTGCTTTCTGTTCTGTTTAAACCTTTCTTACCTCCTTTATCATTAGTCATGCTGTTGGAAGACCTAAACTCTTTGCAGGAGTGTTAAATTTATGTTTGTTGGAGAAACGGAGCCAGACATAAAGTTGCAGGCTTGGATGAGCCTTTGGCTGTTGTACTGAGACCTTATTCATGTTAAAAGGTGCACCAGAAGTGGTGAATGGACGAATATTGACTTGGCTATTTTACCTAGTTCTATCCTCATTCAGATGCAGAACCTTGTTCACGTTCATTATCTCTCTGATGTCTTTGCTTAGATGACAAGCTGACCATGTGGGGAATTGCATGTAAGGCAAGAAGGAAAAATCTACTGCAAGTTGAAGGGATAAATTTAAAATTTAGCTTGTCTGTTGTGGTGCACAGCATACTTTGTAAAAAAAAATGCACTATTTATTAATATTTTAAATGGTGCTCTGAATGTCATCTTCTGTTTCACAGGAGATACCTCCCACTGACATTTAATAGGAATCCTGCTTGGTATTTTGTGTAAATGTGTTTTGGAGGTCTAAGCCTCATTGATATGGATATGATTAGAAATGTTTACATTTAGATTAAATTACATCCTGTTCCTGCAGAAAATGGTTACTTGGTTAGTGAAAAGTCACATGAAGAGTTAGACTCAAATGTGATTGTATGTTTGTTTTGAATACCCGATGAAATTAATATTTAATTTAACTGACTGGAATAAAAATGTCAGTGGTAATGGAAGATGATTAGTGCAATAAATACTATTCACGTATCGTGAATTATCTCCTACATTTCCCTGAAGCTGATTTGAAAATTTGCTCACCAGGATTTAAATGTTAAATTCAAGGACCTTTTCTGTCCCAAGCATATTAATGCCATTGTGTACACAGCCCAGACCATCATGCAAACCAACGTCCCATCCATGGACTCCACCTACACTTCTTGTTGCCACAGAAAGGCTGACAACATTATCAAAGACTCCTTCCACCCTGGTTATGCTCTCTTCCAACCTCTTCTGTCAGGCAGAAGATGCAGAAGCTTAAACAAGTGTACCAACAGGCTCATGAACAGCTTCTTCCCTGCTGTTTATTAGACTGCTGGATAGACCTGTCTAACTTCAAATCTAATATTGATCTTGCTTTTGTGCACCTCCTGTGCAGGCATAACCTTGTATGCCTCCCTCTGTCTGAACACAGTATGATCTGCAAGTTATGATCTGCCTGTACTGCACACAAAACAAGAATTTTCACTGTACTTAGATACATGTGACAACAATAAATCAAATCAAATCAGTGAATCGTGGCGCCATTGTGACCAGTTTTGCTGTTTCCTTCAAATATCACATCAGATGCATCGTTGATGGGCAACGTTCTTCACTTGTAAGAAATAGACGTTTAGATTTTGGTTTTACAGGTGCACTTGAACGTGGTAGGAGACAGTCATCATTCAGTTGGAAAATTGTTGTGCCTCACCATGTAATAGATGAGCTGGGTTTATTGACATGCCAAACACAAAACCTGGGAAAACCCTTAGTGATAGAGTTTCTAATGGGATAGTTGGTGTTTTGTCAGTGCAATTGGTCCAAAATCGTCATAAACCCGTTCAAAGGATTGAGAAATTTTACATGTAAATTATATTCAGCAACAGGTTTAAAAGACATATGTGCCCCAGATTTTCTAACACTGATCGGACAAAAGAAAAGACATTCACCTTATGATGGGTTCTCCTTGCAAATTTCCCAACTGACATAGTGTCGATTTCTCCATGAAAACTGGAGCAGGGAAATTAGCATGTTTTCTCTTTAAATTGTAAATGCTGTGATTCATAGCCTGTAGTCACTTTGAAAGCCACCAAGAGAAGGTAAAGATGTAGGCAGTTGGCTGAGTGGGTTAGGGAGGTAAGGTTTCAGGTGGGTGAGGGTGTTAGGGAAGCGAGGTGGCAGGTGGGTGAAGGAGTTAGGGAGGTAAGGTGACAGGTTTATTTTTCTTTATTCATTCATGAGTTGAGGGCGTCGCTGGCCAGGCAGCATTTATTGCCCATCCCTAATTGCCCAGAGGGCAGTTAAGAGCCAACCGCATTGCTGTGCAGGATCTGGAGGCACCTGTAGACCAGACCAGGTAAGGATAGCAGATTTCCTTCCCTAAAAGACATTAGTGACCCAGATGTGTTTTTTCCTGACAATGGATTCATGGCCATCATTAGATTCTTAATTCCAGATATTTATTGAATTCAAATTCCACCATCTGCTGTGGCAGGATTCAAACCTTGGCCCCCAGAACGTTATCTGGGTCTCTGGATTAACAGTCCAGTGATAATATCACTAGGCCATTGCCTCCCCTAGAGGTGGCTGATGGGTGAGGGGTTTATTGAAATGAGGGTGGCAGGTGAGTGAGGGGGTTGTTGGGAGATGGAGTTGGGAGTGGTGAGGGGTTTAGGGAGGCGAGGGCATTAGGGAGGTAAGATGGCAGATGGGTGAAGGATAAGGTGGGTGAGGGCATTAGGGAGGTAAGTTGGCAGGTGTCAGGGATTAGGGAGGAAAGGGTGAGTAGGCTACCAGTGTCGGAGTGGAGTGATGGGCTTTTAGGGGTAGGGGGTGGGTTATCAGGATATTTGGGAAGAGGGTCAGTTGGGCCTTACCCAGGGGATAGAAAAGGCTTTAATCTCCTAGCTTTTCCTGAGTAAGTGTGAAGTTTGTGAGTTGTAACCCTTCAAAAGTCTGACTGTAGTCAGAGGTGGGTTTTTTGTTTTTTTTTGGACGTTTCCAACAACTGGATAATTGCCCCAAGAAAATATTAACTTGCTGGGTGATTCACAGGGTACCGGTTGTATCTGGATTTCTGCAAGGTGTATCTCCAATGCAGCCTACAGAAGTAGCTGTCTTGCCCATTGTAATATTTAGGCTATTGTCTTGGAAGGCAACCTTGCTCACAAAACTGGTTGCTGCCCAGGGTGAATTAATCAATGCAACAGGTTTCTTTTAATTCAGCTTATTTGAAGCTTTTTATGGAATCGCTAAAAATTAAACCAGTTCTTTTGGACACAAGGATGCTACTGAAGTGTTTTAAAAGAATCATTATGAAGGAAGGAAATCTGCCATTCTTACCTGGCCTGGCCTTCATGTGACTCCAGAATCACAACAAAATGGTTGACTCTTAACTGTCCTCTGGGAAAATTAGGGATGACAATAAATGCTGGGCAACCCAGGGACACTAACATCTGGGAATAAATGAAGAAAAAACAGCCGACTATTTTACCCGAGTGTAGCTAGAAAAAAAATGTAACTTTCAAAAGATTTGAAATCAGGCTAATAACAGGAGGTGAATTTGAATTTTTCTGCTAAATCCATTTTCAGTTGTACTAATCACACCATGCCAAGTTGACATTTTCAATATATTAGAGATTTTTAAAATGTGTGTTGAAACGCTGCATGATTGGCCTGGCACACAGTGGAGCTTGCGATCAGCAACATGCAAATGAGCTTGTGTAGAAGCTGGAGGGAATAAAAAACATTTCAAAACTGTGCAGTTTCTGTCTGCATCACTGACTGTCCCCAAAGCAGAACCACTTGGTCATGGTTTCTTTGAAATTCAACTACAGAGCAAAACTATTTTCCAATGATTTACTGAATATTTTGAACCATTGTCAACCAAGATTCCATGTAATGAATTGAAGTAGTTTGCGCCAAGTAGATGAGCTGTTCTCCTTGTGTACTAATCCATATAGGAAGAATATCATTCAATAAAATGTAATGGAGAACTGACTGAGATGAAGTCCCTAAATAAATTGCACTGCTTCAGTATTATAACTTTTTTAGTCTCTGTATGTCAAGAGGGCCATGAGGTTGAATTGCTACCTAAAATTCAGTATTGGATATTTCATATTAATAAAGTCACACACTCATTTTAAAATATTAATTTTTAATTTCCTTACTTTCTTGACAGTCTAACAGGCATGTCAAACATAGTAGTAGTTCATGTCTCTTTCTGTCTGTTATTATGTATCGAAGAATGCCTTTGTCTCTCACTGTAATTTTTTTTCATTCTCATGTTTGTACATTCATACACATTTGGATCTGGTTGAAATAAGTGAAGCAGGTTGATGCTTTGAGGGTGAGAAACATTGTTTTATTTTCTAATTGCTTTTAATGAAAATTCCAAAAAAATCCTAATACATCAACATTTTGTTAAAGGCAAAAACAATAAAAGTTGAAATTGAACAGATTTAAAATTCTTGCTAATGCTTATATAACCTTGACATCCGCTTTTTATTCTTATCCCACATCCTTGGCCACTCGGCATTGTAAGGTGACTGCTCATTAGCAATTGCCTTTATTGGTCAGTGCATTGAGTATAAGAGTTGAGAGGTCATGTTGCGGCTGTACAGGATATTGTTTAGGCCACTTTTGGAGTATCGCGTGTAATTCTGGCCTCCTGGCTTTAGGAAGGATGTTGTGAAACTAGGAATGGCTCAGAAAATATTTGAGGACGTTGTCAGGTTTGGCGGGTTTGAGCTTTGGGGAGAGGCTGAATAGGCTAGGGTTATTTTCCCTGGAGCGTTATAGGCTGAAAGGAACACCTTTTATAGAGATTTGTATAATCATGAGGGGCACGAATAGCGTAAGTAGGCAGCGTCTTTTCTCCGGGGTGGGGAGGTCCGAACCAGAGGGCATCAATTTAAGGTGAGGGCGGAAAGATATGAAAGGAACCTAAGAAGCAACTTTTTCCATGCAGAGAGAGTGTGTGTGTGTATGTGTGTATGGAATGAACTGCCAGAGGAAGTGGTGGAGGCTGGTACAATTACAGCATTTAAAAGGCATCTGGATGGGTATATGAATAGGAAGGGTTTAGAGGGATATGGGCCAAATGCTGGTAAATGGAACTAGATTAATTTATGATACCTGGATGAATTGAATCCACACTGTTTAGCATCAGTCTGCTTCACAAATCAGCCCGTCAGCCAACTAAACTAATCGACTGCATGGTACTCATTGTTCACTGTAGTAGACTTTGTGTATCATACTCACAGCAAAATATTCATCAAATTTCTTCCAGTTAATCAAGTTAATTCATAAAACTAAGATCTATGACACCGCATGTGAATATGTGACTAAGTTGGCCGAAACGTCAGCTTTAGTGCTCCTCGGATGCTGCTTGGCCTGCTGTGTTCATCTAGTTCCACCCTTTGTTATCTTGGATTCTTCAGCATCTGCAGTTCCTAATATCTCTGATACAACTTTAACCTCACTGTGAAGCCTCTTCAAGGGATGCCTAACCTGAAAACGTTACCCTCCTCCCTCCAGACAAACCTCAGGGGATCTCTCTCCCACTGCAACTCTTGTAATCTCTTTGGCCTTAAAACTGCTCGCTATCCATCTTCGATCAACCTCCCCCTCTCTCCCTATTTATTTCAGAACTCTCTCCCACTCCCCCATTTCTGATGAAGGATCTAGGCCTGAAATGTCAGCTTTTGTGCTCCTGAGATGCTGCTTGGCCTGCTGTGTTCATCCAGCTCCACACTTTGTTATCACCAATTTTTACATTGTCCTTTTCAATTATTACCTTTTTTAGATTTTTAAGGAAGAACTGCTCACTATGATATTACAAACCTCTGCAAATGAAGTCAGTAAAAGCATTCGCCATCTTTGAAAACTTTCAGTTGGATTATCAGCAATAGTCTTTTCAAGGTAAAATACCCAATAGCCGTACTTACAACTTCTGGCATTCAATTTGCATTTCAATTTAAACAATCGTACAGTCGGGTGTATTGTGTATTCAGTGCAACACAAGAAGTTGAGATGGCCTAGTTTCAAAACATGGCTGCCTCTCTCCTTTTGAAACAGAATCGATTGAACTATTGTAGATATGTTGACTTGCACAGAACTAGCCTGGTAGGTTCCAAATTTGCCCAATTGACGTAAATGTTACACATTCCTCACACCAGTGATATAACTTAATTTGAATGTTTTCTCCTTCTGTTCTCACTGAAATAGACTTACGCTGGTCATCATCTGATAATGCAACAAAGTGATCATTGTTTATGTATGAGCCTTGCCTACAAGTATTGACTGTGGGGAGTACAACAGCTGAGCCATGTCCTGAGCTTGCATATGTGAGAGTTCCTTAGGGCAACCTCTAGGGCCTTGTGACTTCAACTGAAATGGCTGCGGAGCCATCTCCTGTTCTTCCTCCGCATGGACTCCAGCGCTTGTGAAGTGGAGAAATGGAATCTTATTCTGTGGGGGTTTGAAAATGCATCCATCTGGAAAATTCAGATATTTTCTTGCAGCATTGTGACTGTACTCCAATTCTGTGTTTGTTTGTTTTTGTTGTGAATGGAAGAGCATAACCACTATTTTTAAGCAATGTCCACTCGCTTCACTCATGTGAGTTATGATAATCCCCTATCACTCACCTGTCTCTCACCCACATCTGTTTCACTCACTCACTTCCCCCTTTTTTCTATTCTGTTCTTTTCAGATAGTAAGTTGACATTTCCACTGAATTGGGTATCTCTGTTAAACCTGGCATCACCCTTACTCAATGTCCAACAGAGGCACTGGCAGATGTGATCTCTTGTTGATTTATTTTGTAGCTGAAGAAATCTGGACAGAATAGATGGGGTGAGGTAAAAACTTACCACTGATGGGAGGATTGAAACTGAGAAGTTTGCTTTATTAAAATGTGTAAGAATCTCTAAAGGTTCCAAGGAGAACACAAGCCAATATTTGCAGTGTTACTGCAGATAGAGATTGGCAAAAAAAAAACCTAGATTCAGTTGTCACAGAATGCAATTTCAAGTGAGGCATTCAAGAGAAAGTCAGACTGTTATCTGAAAAGGAAGGATGTATAGGGTTACAGGGGTAATGAGGCCGGGTGTTCTTTTGGAGAATTGGTACTGACTCGAGGCTGAACAGTCTTCAGTGCTGTAACAATGCTACAATTCTGTGAGGGTTGAGGTGAACATGTTTTAAGTAAACATTGAAGCCCTGGTTGAGTTGGGCTTACTCTATATAGACCGAGAATTGAACTTAGAGCTGAACCGGATTCCGTTTTCTTTAAAGTATAATCCAGGAGATGTACATCATATAATCCAGGAGATGTACTTCATGTCTTGACCAATTTTATAAAGAAACCAACTTGAATATCTTCATTTGTTGCCAGTTTTGGTTCATTAAAGTGGGAATTTCATCTTCCCCCTTTGCTACCCTGATTAGTTTCAGCAAGCGTTATGGTGAGATCTGTAAGAATATAAAGCCAGATTTTAAATGTTTTTCAGTAATGGCCATCTGTTTTGTTTTGGGAGTTCATTAGTGCATTTCCAAACTACTTCTATTTATTCTATTCCTTCCATGGTTGATGAAAGATCCACTTTGAATGCAAAGAGCTCCTCTGCACTTCATCATGCAAAGGCTTACAGTGTCTTAACCAATCTATAGGAATGAATGTTTCCTTCTGTACCCTACTGTACACAAGCATACACTATGTATCAGTGGTGTGCTTTCAAACTCATATCGAATAAATCTTAAGTTGCTGCAGGATTGGAATATTTGAATTGGCTGTTTGCAAAGAAACTATTTTTATTCTTTCAGCAATGTCCATGGTTGGGAAGAACTGCTGCAAATTTCAGACTGTCTTCGTTCTTGTACTTTCCTATGAAGGCAGTGTGAATAAGCAGCATTGTTTTCATTTGTCTAACAGTTTGGGGAAATCCCTTTCTAGCCTGAATTAAAGGATTGATGGACGTCATTCCATACCCAGGTTTATGCATATTTAAATACAATACCTGCCATGTCTAATGGGAGAGATTTGACAATTTTGAATGATCAAATGGAACAGATTGTATTTTCAAAGTAATGTTGAAATTCCTGGTATATGTAACATTTACTGTATTTACATCAGAGGAAGGTTGCTGCATGATTAAATGGTAATATTGCTTTTCTGCTTTCAGTTGCTGGAAAACAGCATCTCCACTGAAACGTATTAAACATCGAATAATTATTTGATTGTACAGAACTTTAATATTGCTGAAAAGAGACATGTTTTGCTCAACTACTTCAGCAATATCTTGGATGTTGGGAAGATGCTGTATTTGTGCTGCACATACAATGTAAACTTGCCACAGAAAGTTGCATCTTGTAAAAATACTTTTAATAATGCAGTTATTATTAATTACTGCCAATCAACCTTTAGAACATGAAAATGAATTGTAACATATGTGGCAGATCAACTCCCTCAACACACCAGAATTATACCTCCTTCATGTCACCAGCAAGTTAAACCCCCCAAGCCAAGGAGTAACAGCTGTGGATCCTTGGCTGGAGAAATCAGCCAACAGTAAACATTCTCTCCATGTAGACCCCACTACTCACTCACGCCAGCTTTGATCTTCCACAATGATTGTGGATTCTCTTAAACCATTTCCAAACTGTCCAAGGCCTGAATGCAGTCACTCAGCATCAGTAGGGTCACAAAGACCATAAAGACTGCAATTGTGCTGCTGTCAAAGTAGTACTCTCATTGTTGAGAAGTGGCCAATGACTTGAAGGTGGACTAAAGAACCCCATGCAGCCACTGAAAAAGTTGTTGTTTGGCTCTGTGACTATGCATGTGGCAAATAAATAAATAAATAAATTTGGCATCCCATTCCCAAAGGCTACTTGGTTCCTAATAGCTATAGCACAGTGTGGAGCTGGAGGAACACAGCAGGCCAGGCAGCATCAGAGGAGCAGGAAAGCTGATGTTTCGGGCTGGGACCCCGCATCAGAAATGGGGGAGGGGAAAGGGAGCAGGGAAATAAATAGAGGGGAGGGGTGGGGCAGGGCAAGTTGGGTGGGATGGTGGCTGGTGAGGATTGGTCAGTGAAGTGGGAGGAGCAGATAGGTCAGAGACAAGATAGACAGGTTGTGTCAAGTCAAGGAGAAGGGGATGAGAGGGAAGGTTGGTCATGGGGTGAGGCTGGGGTTGGGGAGATTTTGAAACTAGTAAAGCCCACATTGAGACCAGTGGGCTGTAGGCTCCCAAGATGGATATGAGGTGCTGCTCCTCCAGTTTCCGGGTGGCATCATTATAACACTGGAGGAGGCACAGGATGGACATGTTGTCCTGGGAGTGGGAGTGGTTCACGACCACAAGGCGTTGGCTGCTTTTTTGTGAACAGAACGCAGGTGCTGTACAAAGCTGCCTGACCTTCTGTGTTCCTCCAGCCTCACACTGTGTTATCTCTGACTTCAGCATTAGTAGTTCTTACTATCTCTCAGTTCCTTACAGCCTTGGTTCAAATATGAACAAAAGTGCTGAATTCAAGAGGTGAGGTGACTGTAACAGCCCTTGACATCAAGACCACTTTAGGTTGAGTGTGGAATCAAGGAGTAGTCATTCGGGGTTTTAAAAAAAAAAACACTCACCTTTGGTTGGAGAGATAACTGGCACATAGAAAAGTGGATGTGACTGTTTGAGGTCAGTTGCCACAGCTCTAATATCTCTGCAGGAGTCCCTCAAGGTATTGTTCAAGGTCTAATCACCTTTATCATGCTTCATCAATGACCTTCCATTCATCATGACGTCAGAAGTGGGGATGTTCGCCAATGATTGCACAATATTCAGCACCATCCGTGACTCCTCAGATACTGAAGCAGTCCATGTTCAAATGCAGAAAGATCTGAACAATATCCAGGTTTGGACTGAAAAGTGTCAAGTAACATTTACCCACGCAAATACCTGGCAATGACCACGTCAACAAGAGACTATTCTAACCATTTGTCTCTTGACATTCAATGGCATTGCCATTAATGAACCCTACCACCAATATCCTAAGGGCTACTATTGACCAGAAACTAAATTGGACTAGCCACAAATATTATGGTTGCAAAAGCAGGTCAGAGGCAAGGAATCCTGCAGTAAGGAACTCATTTCTTTACACCCCAAAGCTGGTCCACTATCTATCAGGCACAAGTCACAAACATCCACTCCGTCTACCACTGATACCCAGTAGCAACAAATGTGTATTATCAACAAACTATACTGCAGAAATCCACCAAAGGTCTTTAGGCAGAATCTTACAAATGCGTGATCACTTCCATTAGAAGAACAGGAACAGCAGATACATGTGAGCACCACTATCTGCAATTTATCCTCTGGACCATTCACCTTTTATATAATTTTCCTTGCCAACATATCTCTGCTTCTTCAGCGTTACTGGATCGAAATCCTGGAATACCATCCCTAACAACATTGTGGATCTACCAACAGCACATGGACTTCAACCGTTCAAGAAGGCAAATCACCAATACCTTCTGAAAGGCAACTAGGAATGGACAACAAATGCTGGCCCTGTCAATGATGTCCACATCCCATGAATAAACTAAACATAAAAGTATTATTGTTGAACAATGTCCTATTGTTTAAGCTATGGCTGATTAAAAAGGGAATAGATAATAAATGCAATAGTTTTCAAGTTTAGGTCATTTTGAGGTTGTGTTGACCTGCTCACTGCCTATAGCACACTTCGTACAACTACAGTAAATCAACAAAATGTCAAAGTCAACCGACTTGGAAATGTCGAAATGCTGGTTGTGGAAATCTTATGGAAAATTTATGGAAAAATGAGCTAGGTAATTCACACAATAATGATCCAAATCTAAAACTTGTGTGGCAATTATTTTGTCTCATGACATAAAATTGCTTTCTGAATGTTTGTGAACATGTTGGCGTTTTGAGGAATGAGGTGTTGAAAGAATGAAGTAATAGGGAAGGACATGTAAAATGTCAAAGAAGAGGTGGGATCACTTGACGAGACAAGGAGTCAACTTGGAGCCGGATAAAATAATAAATGTATGCTCTTGGCACAAATAGAACAATGTGAGCGCGGCTGTCTGAAGAGCTGAGAGGGGGTGTGACGGAGCCAAGACTGGAGATAAATATCTACCAGGAAAGTAATCACATTAATGGATTGAAGTAGAAATGTCACCAGGCATCCCTGAGTTGAATAGATTTTTGGGCGGAAGTTTTGGAAGCAATTTACCAGAGTGAGAGTTGTGCCAAAGAGCTGAAGGTTGTCATACTCCTGCCCAGGAAAGGGAAGAGTTGTTCGCTAGGAAATGATAGGCCAGTTAGTCTTACCATTACGATGATGACTATGCTTCAAAAAGTAATTTATTGGTTGGGCACTTTGGCCAGTTTCTGAGAAATGTAAAGTGTGCCACGTAAATGCAAGACTCTGTTTTGTTTTACCTAAACATCTGTAGTCCAAATACAGGCTGAAATCAGCAAACACATGGAAAGAAAATAGTTGATCACAGATAATTACGATAATCTATAAAGCAGCACATATTTTTCTTTAACTAATTCCGGTAATTTTCAAAAGAAATCAGAAAAGGAGTATAAAATTGAGACCTGGGCAAGTGTTGAGGACAAATGCTCCACTGGAGGAAGGTTAATTTCAACAAATTGAGGAGACATCCGGGCTCAAATAAATTGGAGTCAGGTAATGGCGTAATGGGTAGCTTTAATCGAAAGGAATGATTGTCGTTTAGGTACTACATAGGTACATTCCCATAAGCGAGCAGGAAAGGGCAATAAAAGCCAATGCTCTCCGCATGATGCCAGAACTCAAGGGTAATCTGAAGAAGGAGAAAGGGGGATGGCTGGTGGTAGAGTGCACTGGTTAAGTGAGACAGATGACAACTTGATAAAACAGGAAAGGATCAAGCTGAATACGCAGAGGAAAAATGAACAAGTCTTCAACACAGTAACAGGAAAAAACAAGGACGATAAAGATAAACTATTCCCACTAGTTGCAAATTCTAGAACCAGGGGCATAGCCTAAAAATTAGGGCCAGTCCATTGAAGTGAGATGTTAGGAAACACTTCTATACATAAAGGATGGTAGAACTTTGGAATTCTCTTCCACAAATGGTAATGGATGCTGGATCAGTTGTTCATTTAAATCTTAGATAAATTTTTGATCAGCAAAGGTATTTGAAATAATTCTACAGAAGCCGGTATCCCATCACCAAGTCACCAGTTATTTACACACGAAGAGTCCGTGACACTGATCTGGCTTCCTCAGAGCCAGGTCATAGAGTGAATGTAACCTCTGATGGTCCTGGTTACATCTATCAGCCAGGGCTCCCTTACTGGACCAGGTTAACCACCCCATTCAGGGAACTCATATTCCATGAGGTCTACCTGGCTGACCTCATTACAATTCTCAGTAGTTCTGGGTGATGTGGTCCAAAGGCCAAATACGGAGTTAGGTCACAGATTAGCCACGATCACATCATGCGGCAGAACAGGCTTGAGCGGCTGAATGACCTACTGTTGTTCCTAAAAGAAGGAAATCATATGAATTGCAAAAAGTCATTGCTGTCAATCCATATCACAATCATGAGAATGACCTCAAAGGTCCGAAAGGTGAAGTAACAGTGACAGGGTTATCAGAGCAGTGCAGGGCCTGGAGGGATCAAAATGGAAATCTGCTGGTGGAGCTGAGATACCAAATAACTGTTTTGCATTATTGCTACCAAGAAAGAGATGTTTGCTAAGGATCTTGTAAGCAGGTTGCTGCAACACTGGACCAGATCAAAAAAGATAAAAAGGAGGTGCTTGAAACTTGGGCAGGTTGGAAAGTGGATAAGTCATCTGGTCTAAACACAGTTCTGAGGCAGAGTCACAAATTTTTAAACCTCCTTAGAGACAGGATCAGGGCTGAGATCTTCAGATATTGTACCCTTTTTCAAAACAGGGGAGAAGGATAAATCTGGCGTTTATGGGTTGGTCAGTTTAACATCATGGTGGGAAATGTCCTAGAAAGAAGAACCCAGGAGAAGAAAATGTGACAGCCACTTGGACAAATATGGTCTGAGTAGCACCTTTATTTGTTAAACACAAATCATGCTTGAATAATTCAAGTGAGAGTTTTGTGAGGTAGCAAAGGGTGAGGAGAGACATTGATGTTGTGTGTGTATATATATGTTAAAAAGATATTTTGAAATTTAAAGCGCACACATTTGGGTGGCAGAGTGGCTCAGTGGTTAACACTGCTGCCTCACAGCACCAGGGACCGGGGTTTGATTCCAACTTTGGGCAACTGTCTGTGTGGAGTTTGCACATTCTCCCCGTGTCTGTTGCGGTTTCCTCCCACAGTCCAAAGATGTGCAGGTTGGGTGGATTGGCCTTGGCAAACATGGAGTTATGGGGAAGGAGTGGTTCTGGGTGGGATGTTCTTCAGGGAGTCAATACAGATTTGATTGGCCAAATGTCTTTCTGCACTGTGGGGATTCTATGATTTTATAATTTTCAGTTAACTGGCAAAAGTGAAGCCTGTTGGTTAATAGCATGGATATAAAATTGCCAAAAGTATAGAAAATGGAGAGTTGCATTTGTTTGTTCTTTCCAACCTTGGAGGGGGGTTGGAGATAAAGTGGAGATTCCCCCAAGATTTAGTGCTATGATAAGACCACTGCTGCCTTTAGTATACATTGGTGACTTGAACTTGGGGATAATGATACAATTTTGAGATTTGCAGTTCGAATGAAACTTGGAAATTTAATCAACATTCAGGAGGATAGGCCTAGACTAGAGGGCTTCGACAAGCCAGTGGGATTGGTTGGCACATGGCAGATGAGGTTTAAGTTGGAGCAGTTTGGTAGAAAAGGATGAAGCAAAACAATACATGCTAAATGACACAACTCTTAAGAGAGAAGCTGGAAAGCTTTTGGTCGAAATCTTTGTGGGTGGCCGTACAGGAATAAAGCATATGGGATCCTGGGTTCGTAAATGGAGGTGTAGAGTGAAAATAAGCCACTAAGTCAAACTGAACTTTATAAAACATTCAGTCGCTCCAACTGGTACTGTGAACATCAGACTTTGAGAAGGATATGAAGGGTTTGACGAAAGCATGGGAGAGGTTTTTGAAAATTATCCTAGGGATGAGGGATTTCAGTTACCTCAATCAACTAGAGAAGTGGTTGTTGTTCTTAGATCAGAGTAGACTCGGGCTTGGTTGATAAATGTGTGTAAGATAATGAAGTGTTTAGATTGAAAGAATAAACAGAAACTGTTTTCAGCAGCTGAAGATTTGATAAACAGATGGCACAGATTTATCAGTGATAATGGGAACTGCAGATGCTGGAGAATCCAAGACAATAAAATGTGAGGCTGGATGAACACAGCAGGCCAAGCAGCATCTCAGGAGCACAAAAGCTGACGTTTCGGGCCTAGACCCTTCTTCAGACCCCTCTCTGATGAAGGGTCTAGGCCCGAAACGTCAGCTTTTGCGCTCCTGAGATGCTGCTGGGCCAGCTGTGTTCATCCAGCCTCACATTTTATTGTCTTGGCACAGATTTATGGTGGTTGCTAAAGAATTAGAGACAACGTGAGGAAATGTTTTTAAGCAATGAGCGATTGGGATTTAGAATGCACTGTCTGATGGGGTGGTTGCTATAGATACGATCATTGTCTTCAAAAAGGAACTGGATAAATACTTGAAGAGAAAAGAATTATGCAAAATAATGGGACTAATTGACTACTCTTTGCAAAAGCTAATGTACCCTCAGTGAGTTGAATGGCCGTGTTCTGTTCTCTAAAATTCTATGATTGGTGAATGAGGAGGGTATAATGGGATGACAAGTTGACTTTTGCCAATCGATACAGAGAAATGTGAATCACTACATTTTTGAGGAAAAGATCAACAAATCAAAGTTAACTTTCACTAAGATTCTCAGTAGTGAAGGCTGAGGAAGGTTGATATTGGGTGATTCTGTTCCAGTCGATGTTAGGGTAGGATTGGTGGTTGAGAAACCATAAAAAGACAAATGTAGATTCTGGATTTTAAACCTGGGGGCGTTGGAAGCAAACACGAGAACCCTGCGATGAATTTTTGGTGAGACAACAGTTTGTGCGTTGTGCAGGTTTGATCATCCAAACAAGTTGCTGTTAGTCATAAAATATTTACTGGAAGTATGGACTAAATTATGAAATAAGGCTTGAAAAATAGTTGTTTTTCTCCATAGGACAAGATAAGATTAAGAGACACATAATTCAGACAATTTTGAAAGGACTTATTATCATGAGATAAATAAAGAGGGCATGTTAAAATTTTATTATTATTATTATTATTATTATTATTATTATTATTATTATTATTATTATTATTATAAGAATATAAGAAGACTACATCATCTGGGCAGACCGCAGCAGAACATACCAGCAAGGAATCAGATGAATATTTGTGAAAAGAAAGTATAAATGGATTCAGGGACAGGAGTGGGGATTATGATAGATTTATACTGGCACAGCTACAGTGGGCTGACTTGTTTGTTTGCTGCAGTTTGTGATAGATTTGGGAGTACTTAAAAACTATCAACTAGTTCAAGCAAATGGTTAAACCTAGAGAATACCTGCTAGCTGTCTGCATATGACTAGAAATACATTCTGTTTCATGGTTGTAATGAATCTGTGTTTAAAATAACTTTTTTTATCTTGTTCTATCCAACAAAATTAAATCTCCACATCCACAAGTCCTGTTGCCATTTTCAAAATGATTTTGTTATTAAAAGTCATGCTTTTTGTTCCTCAGTGCCTCGTCATCCCTAAATGTAATATAATAATGGCAGAAAGGACTGGCTGGTCTGAGCAGCAAACAAACAAAATAACTGAATGTAATTCATTTCAGGTGCTCCTGATGTCTCATTTGGTATGTTCACCGATCAGTTCGGAACTGAGCCGTGCACACAAAGCACGCTCCAGATCTCAGGACCAGTCCAAGTCACAAATAGTATCTGGTGTGACTACAACTGTGGCGCATTTTCTGTCCCTCCCACATGACACAACACTCAGCCTCACTAAATTGACAAGTACTCTAGTGCTGTCCTGCTTCATCTCCCAAACCTAGTGCCCTTCATCGATCCATGTCACTGCTGCTTTCTAGGACTCACACAAGTCCCGTTCATCCATCCATTGTTCCTGTGCTGGTTTCCCAATGCCTCTATTTTAAAATTCTTGTCCTCATGTTCAATTTCCAACATGGCCTCATCAACTCCCTGACTGTGTACCCTCCTTGAGCCTTACAGCCCAGGAGTCATCTGGCTTAGTTGACTGGATGGTTGATTTTGTGATGTAGAGTGATGCCAACAGCCGTCTTCAATTCCTGTTATAGATAGGCTTACTGTAAAGGTCTTGCCTTCTCAATGTCACCCCTCACCTGAGGTGTGGTGGCCTTTACCTTAAACCATCTCCAGTTGCCTCTCTCTGAGAGAGGAGCCCTGGCGCCCTCTGGGACTATACCACCTGTATCTTTACAGTCTTTCTAGAACTTTCCATTCTTCCAACACGGTGGTCTTGTGCGCCATCAATTAACTTGGCTTTGCTATTTCCCCCAGATGTCTGGACCTGAAGCTCTGAAGTGCCCTCCTTTAAACTCTGCATAGCTCTATTCCTTTAACACTTCCATTAAAATGTGTCTTTCCAACCAATCTTTTCATTAATTACGAGGGACAGGAGGAGGCCATTTTGCTAGAGTCACCATTCAATGAGACTCTGAGCTGTGCACACATTCCGTCAGTTGCCTTTACCTCAAATCTCACCATTCCCTCAGCTAGCACAATCTATTAATCGCCACTTCAAAGTGTACAATTGGTTCAACATCGATTGCCGTTTGTGTAAAGAAGTTCCAAACTTCTGTCACCATTTGAGAGTAGAACTTAATTCCAATCTTTTAAAACGTCTTGCCTTAATATTTGAACTGTACCTACTAGTAGCCTGAGACTTTCCAAACAGTGGGAATAGTTTAGGTATAGAGAAACTATCAGTTCCTCTTAGCACTTGAAAACTTTATTTAAATCACTCCTTAACCTTCTAAATTCCAGGAATTGCAAGATAACAAAGTGTGAAGCTGGCTGAACACAGCAGGCCAAGCAGCATCTCAGGAGCACAAAACCTGACGTTTCAGGCCTAGACCCTTCGTCAGAGAGGGGGATGGGGAGAGGGTTCTGGAATAAATAGGGAGAGAGGGGGAGGCGGACCGTAGATGGTGAGGAGGTAGGGAGGGGATAGGTCAGTCCGGGGAAGACGGACAGGTCAAGGAGGCAGGATGAGGTTAGTAGGTAGGAAATGGAGATGCGGCTTGGGGTGGGAGGAAGAACAGGTTAGGGAGGCAGGGACAAGCTGGGCTGGTTTTGGGATGCAGTGGGGGGAGGGGAGATTTTTGAAGCTGGTGAAGTCCACATTGATACCATTTGGGCTGCAGGGTTCCCAAGCGGAATGTGAGTTGCTGTTCCTGCAACCTTCGGGTGGCATCATTATGGCACTGCAGGACGCCCATGATGGACGTGTCATCTGAGGAATGGGAGGGGGAGTCAAACTGGTTTGCGACTGGGAGGTGCAGTCTTTTATTGTGAACCGAGCGGAGGTGTTCTGCAAAGTGGTCCCCAAGCCTCCGCTTGGTTTCCCCAATGTATAGGAAGCCACACCGGGTACAGTGGACACAGTAAACCACATTGGCAGATGTGCAGGTGAACATCTGCTTCATATGGAAAGTCATCTTGGGGCCTGGGATGGGGGTGAGGGAGGAGGTGTGGGGGCAAGTGTAGCACTTGCTGCGGTTGCAGGGGAAGGTGCCGGCTGTGGTGGGGTTGGAGGGGAGTGTGGAGCGGACAAGGGAGTCTCGGAGAAAGTGGTCTCTCCGGAAGGCAGACAAGGGTGGGGATAGATTGGTTGCTGGCTTATCCCTTGGAATCAAATATTAATCTAAAATAATGCCCTTTTTTGATCATTTTTGTTTGGCAATGTTTTTGTAAACTGTGACATTTTATTCCATTAACCTTAATGCATAAATACAAGCTGACACTTACCTAATGGAGTTTGCTGGGAGGTACCTATGTTTTGCTATTGTCAGGACATGATTAGTGTTGCCTGTGTTATCTCTTAACAATCTGTTCACACACTTATAAGCTTGTGGATAAAGACTGAATGCATGAAAGTTACTCCTGCAAATGGAGCCATAAGCTACTCAAGTGATGACAAATGAAAGAAAAAGAAACAAATAATATTTTAATAAATACATTTTAGGGTGGGATTTAAACCTCAGTTGTCCAGTGATTACAAGCAAAAATGGAGGTAATTTGATGTAAAATAAGTTGCATTTATGTAGCAGTTTTTATGACCTCAAGAAATGCCAAAGTACATTATGGCCAATGAAGTATTTTTGAATTATAGTCATTGTTGTAATGTTAGAAACACACCTGTCAATTTGTGCACAAGAACCTCCCCCAAACAGCAGTAAGGCAATGACCAGGTAATCTGTTTCTTTGATGTTGATTGATAGATATTAGCCAGAGTGTCAGGGATAACTTTCCTGTTCTTCTTTGAAATATATGTAACGTAATCTCATGGCGCTATTTGATACAGCCGACAGGGCCTTAATTTAGCATGTTGTCTGAAAAATAGCACCTCTGGCAGTGTGGCATTCCTTTAGTAGAGCACTGGAGATTTGCCTAGAGTTCTGTGCTCAGTTCTTGAGGGTGCCTATAACTGCTGAACCACCTCATTCTGAAAACAGGTTAAAACATAGAAGGTACCTAACAAGCACCTTGAACATTCGGATAGGTACATGTTCAATTAAAACCAATAACTTCTGTTGATGAGGAACAAAATATGCCAGTGTACCAAACTTCTGGAAATTGATTTAATTGTATGTTTATGTAAACACCGGTCAGTTTTGTTTTCACTGCCAGAGTTTAAAATTAATATCTGGTTTTATATCAAGCAAATATTTGAACATATGTGCAACTAAATAAGCCCTCCAATTTACAACACAAGATCAGAATTCAAACCCAACACTAATTTATTTAGCTTGTGATGTCTTTGTGGACTGCACTGTACCATTTCTTAAATCAAGTGGTCCATTTTAAAAAAAAAAAGTTGGGAATGAAATTAAATCTTCAGAGATTTATTTATAAGGGTGCCACAAATGAGTTATAACACGAAATAAACGAGATGGCATGAATACAAGGCCTTAGGCAGACATTCTCAATATGAAAAGGTAATTACCAATGAAAGGAGCAAGGCAACTGAAGGCTCAGCAAGTGTGGAATTCTGAATTGAATTGTCCATTGATTTCATCCTTTCTTTAGTGAGCAAAATTATTTTATGTAGTGTGAAAATAACACAAGGGGGAAAGCAAATGGATTCCTGCTGTACAATGTCAGAAGCTTTGATCTATCCACTTCAGTGAAGGCACAGACATGATTTCAAGAAAGAAACCTTCGTTCTAGCATATCATTTCAAAACAAATGGTCTCGTCGCTCTTTTTGATCAAAAACCGATTAACCCCACCACTAGCTTCTGTTTGTTGGGGTACACCACTTGGCAGATTGGAACTTCCTCTTGGCCCAAGATTCTCACACCCACCCTCCCAGCCTTGACCATATTTCCACCCTGTGTTTGTTGGCTCACATAAAGGAAGCTTCTTGAATTCTGCCAGTGTAAGGACAGAGATGGAGTGGGAGAGGGACAGAGTCTTCTGTTCATAGATTTTGAAAGAAAAAGTCTCCTTTTCTTTGACATTGTTGTTCGACAGTGCAATGAAATGCTTCTATGCAGGAACAAAGTCGCAGCCGTGTGAAGCTCGGATCTCAGGCCTGGTTTTCAGCCACCGTACTATCTAACACTAGAATGGTTTATTGAGGAAAACCTGGCAAATCTCTTCCCTGTATTCAGTTTACATGTAGCTGCACATACCAAATCATGTTGGGAGGTGGTAGGGTGCCCTTCTCTGCTGTCTTTCCCTTTACCCACCCAACCCCAACCCTAACCCCTTCTCCAATCCCCATCTGCTGACTGATCATCCTTGGGAAGGGGCAGCCTAGGCCACTAATTACCATGGTAATCTGAGAAACCAGAATAAAATAAATCTGCCGGTTTCTGGTCAATCTGCTGAGATTTCAAAACATTGTTTTTCAGGGGGTGAAGTACGCTGGTAGAAATGCAGATCTTTGGGTTTGTAGAGTAATGGGATTAACATTTGTGGTATATGGAATGAAGAAGCCAGTGTCTCAGATTGAGTGGAGAGAACTGGAAAGGTGCAGAAGTTCTACCATGGTAGAGAGCGAGAGTGTGTGTCGAACAGACTGCAAAATGTTCTCAGGGTAGGTAGTATGGACTTGGGCAGAAAGCTGTACTTTGGGACACCATACACATGATGAAGCAGATTTTAGGTTACTCTGCATGAAGCCATTGATACAATACCAGAACATGATAAAGAGATAGCGATGTGGGCAACCAGTAAAACACACAAATTAATTCCAGCTTCTCTTTCATCTGCCATCACAAAACCTGAATTGGGTGTTTTTTGTGACTACGAAACAATAAAACACTTTGTTTAAAGATTTGCCACGCTTATTCAGTACTCAGTGTGGGCATTTTCTGCACATAAAATGCCACAAATATTTGGCTACCTATGAGAATGACTGTTTTTAATAGGTAGCTTCTTGGCATCATACCAGTGTTACTTCAAGTTCAGAAGAAACTTTGAGGGGAAATGCCAGTTCCAAATGCAAGCACTTCAGAATCCAGTTGAGCTGCCAAGCAGTTGGATCGAAGATGCAGTTTGAAGTAAGACTCAAGCTGTTGGTTTTCAAAAAAGAAACAAGTTCCAGTTTAATGGTGAGAGTGATTGGAGGGACGGTAATGAATTTAAATTTGGGTTGGAGGGGGCGGGAAGGTGCGGGGAATCACGAGGCCAGTGTCACCCTTGTGATAACCACTTGTAGCCGTAGCACTTTTAAACCCTTGAATCCACGCTACGCAGACAGTGCTGGCAGTGAGGTCAGGCACTTGAAGAATAACAAGTGGTTCCAATATGTCACTTTCTAAAGAGATTGCTGCAG
The DNA here is from genome assembly GCF_030684315.1 of Stegostoma tigrinum. NCBI lineage: Eukaryota > Metazoa > Chordata > Chondrichthyes > Orectolobiformes > Stegostomatidae > Stegostoma > Stegostoma tigrinum. The sequence goes on along the minus strand of NC_081386.1, from coordinate 22,131,563 downwards.
TCGAATCACAAAGGCCAATTCTAGTTTGATCCTTCTGGGTCACCTAATTGCACGGAACGTTACCTTGATTAATCAGGTTTCTCAAGTATTTTAGCACGCTGCATTAAATATTGTAAAGTACAACTAATCACACTGTAGGGTAAGGAAAATCAAACTTGAAGCTCTTTAGTTTAATCAAATCTAACATTGTTTTAATTTGTGCTGTTGCTATGAGTATAGCCCTTATTACCATTTATTCTGCTCTTGTGTTTTCACCATTACCATGCTGTAATATCATTTGAATGCTGCACGTCTGGTGCACATCTGCACTGAAGTTGCCATCATCAGTCTTTCCCATCGCAATTGGCTGATAGAAGCTTCTACTCCCTTTGTAGGAGAAAGAAGGACATGTGTTTATTTTCTGCTTTTCATGACCACAGAACATGCCAAAATATTCAGTAGTCAATGAAAGATTTATTAAGTGTCGTCACTTTGACATTATGCCATTCATGGCAAACAAATTGAGTACAATAAGCTCTTACAAGCAATCTGGTGATAATGGCCAGCTAATGCCTCCTTTCGACTTGTCGGCTGGACTCACTTTGTGTTGCACTAATGTGTACTGGAAGCTCCATGTGTTAATATACATAGCCTTGTTCTTTGCAAGCAGAAAGGACATGTACATACGTTGCACCTGTTTTAACTCTAGTGGATGATAGCCATTCTCTGGTTCCTTTCTGAGAGCAAGGCCTTGAGTAGTCAGAGTCAACCTGCCTATTTTATAATTTAAAACCTGGCTGTTACCCATGAGACAGAATTAATGAGCGTATCCTCATGGCGGTCCCGCTATAGTTGGAGTTGCATTCTCCTCTCATACAATTGGTTATCCCATGAATTTGTATTCTTGTGAAATGTCTTGATGAAAGCAAGACAAAAAGCTTCACTAAAATGTGCATTTTTCTCAACAATACTCAATCTTCTTTATAACGATGTTGATTGCCTAATATTGAACGGAAGCAGGTGAGAGAAACATAGGAACTAGGATAGGCCATTTGGCTGTTTGAGCTTGGTGTATCATTTACTATGATCGTGGCTGATCATCAAACTCACTACCCTGCTTTCACTTTCTTCCCCATACCTTTTGATCCCTTTAACCCTAAGAACTGAGGCACTGAGTTGGATGATCAGTCAGCCTTGAAGGGCCAATAGCCTACTTCTGCTCTTATTTTCTATCTATGTAACTATATCTAACTCCATATTGGAGACATTCAATATTTTAGCCTCGACTGCTTTCAGTTGCAATTCCAGAGGCTCACCACTCTCTGGGTGAAGAAATCTCTCCCCATTTCAGTACTAAATGGCCCACCCCATATCCTTAGAGTGTGACCCCTGGTTCTGGACTCCTCCCCAATCTTTGTGAGTATCTTTCCTCTGTTTACCCTGTCCAATCCTGTTAGAATTTTATAGGCTTTTTATGAGATGCCCCTCATTCTTCAAAACTCCAGTGATTGTAGTCCGAACTGATCCAATCTGTATTTATACCGGAGTCCTGCCTACCTAAGAATCAGTCTGGTAAACCTTTGTAGCCGTCCCCCCACAACCATCCTTCCCCAGATAAGGAGACAAAAACTGCACACATTTACTTCTCTGTTCTTCTTGGAAATGGTACTATGGGACCTTTTATGTCCACCTGAGAGCTTAGAAAGTTCTTTGGTTTAAGCTCTTGTCTGAAATACAGCACCTTCAACAGTAGTGCACTGCCTCAGTACTGCACTGGAGGATCTGCCTGGATTTTTGGTGCTGGAGTAGGACTTGAAATCAGAACCTTATCATTTAGAAGTGAGGGCTGTGGCTGTAACTATTGGAATTGAATGCAAAAGGGTCCATCCCATCTTGCAGTTTATAGGCTTGCAAACTTTAGTTAAATCAGAGGGATGGTTTGGGATAGCTCTTGCCTCTTTGTAATTAATTTATCAATAATTAGAGTTTGGGAGAAAATATATAATGGGTTTATTGCCCTGGACAGTTCCTATGGGTTGGAGGATGAAAATGCTCACCAACTTTCGCCAAGTAACCCCTCATCATCCCCAGTTGAAAACTGTTTACTGCAGAAAATGAGGTTTTTAAATTGCTGAACAGCATTGTACATCACTTGTACAACAGAAAGTGTACAACACCATTGCAAACAACGGATTGCATCTGCCCTGCTGTTATGTTTAATTTTGGAGGCTTTGTGACACTGTTAGCTCAAGTTGTGTCCGCTGTTTCTTTTTGTTGGTGTTATAAAACTGAGCATCTTATTAACTTTTAAGAGACGACATAGACTGAATATCACTTGAAGGGTTGTCACTGGAGCTGAATTACATACAATAGCAGGAATGTGTTACATCACATTGATGGGGAATTATAATACTGTAGGCATATGATGGATGGCAATTAACTTGAAAGTGTTGCTCTGTGTTGTGTGGGGCTATGTTCTGTCATCTGCTCGGTGACTTTCATGCTTAAATAATTTGCAGGGAAATGCTAAATGAATGCAAGTTTAAAATGTCAAATGTCATGAAAACGTTTTTTGATTTCATTACTTTATTTAATGTGCAAAAACACTGCTTTCCCTTTTAATATTCTTCTTTATTCCAAGGACTAATGGACTTTTAAACTATCAAGCAGCAGTTTGGGGGGGGATAAAAAGGTAATTAGAGGAAAGCAATTACTGCCTGGGAAACCGAACCACTGGAAACTGCAAATGACCAGTTTTCACGCACCTTTTTATTTAGTCCCTTGCATGAATCCTCTGGAGGAATGTAATTTATGTATTTTTCAGCTTTGGAAATGCAGGAATATGGCCCGAGCTTGGACCAACCGGGTGACTGGGACAGCTCTTGCACAGTTACTGACATATATGGACCAATTGATGTTTTTAATTTACAGGGAAAGTGGTTGAAGTCTGTAAAAATGAAGGGGGTAATCTCTGTTTTTAACAATATTTGTGTTACTATGACCTAAGTGAAGAGGTTTACTCACTTCTTGTTTCCGTGTTCTCTCCTGAAAATGCAACATTTTGTTAGTGCTGGCTGCTTTTATCACTATTAAGACTAGATTGAGTCTTAAGTACATGAGCCAAATGAATGCTATCTTTTTTTTCTGCGACTGCAGTGAGTTAGGAATATGTCAAAGTAAGTGCCATAAGGCCTGCAGAATGTATTTTGAGAGAAAAATTGTCTTCTTCCAAAAGATACTCCATTAAGCATCTTGTTAGTTTTCTCTCCTCTCGCTTCTTTACAACCTTGAATTCCTGCTAGCCGCCTCCTCGAATTGTGAGCAGCAATTCAACTTCCAACATGCACTGCCACGCCACACTCCACCCCACCCCCTGCACAATATCGCGTGTACTTCCAGCAGCTGCTGTACAGCAAATCAAGGACATGAACCCTCGCAAATGTTTAGTTCCCTAACTTATGGGAGATTATGCCAACTGTGGCGTCTCTACGACAACTGGTTAAGATCAACCAATGCAACACTGACCAGTAATCTAAAGCAAGGACCTTACCAGTCAAATAAAACTGGATAAAGGAAATTTGCAGGTGCCTACTAAAGCAGCAGCCAAGAATTTGTAAGACTTATCCCTCTATTAATGTAGGTTTCTGATCTCATTTGTGCGTATTTATCATGGAGATCATGTTAACTTTTTTTGTAAAAATTTGGGTGATGAATATGCAATGGAATCTGTTGCATTTCAATTTAACCCATCAATGCAGCATAACGCAAGCATTTTATTCCTAAAACCTTTTGTGATTATTATTTTGGTTGTGTCTGCTATCAATAATGCTCAGACTGTAAGATTTGAAACCTTCAGGATAGTTACATCAAATGCAAAGTCGAGTTTCTGGAGTACAAATGCTCCAGAAATCTAGCCTTCCCAAAGATGGTGGTCTGTTATTTTGTGCAACATTATATTTCTGTCCGGACAAGACTGTAGACATGTGGACAGTCTCTTTGCCAGAGATGCTGATATGTGGCATAACCAGTTCGTTGGCAGTTTAACAGTTAATGTTGAAGAATGGAAGAGAAATGACCCTTACCATCTCCAGATTGTCGAGAATCTCTTAGGCTTCCGTGCTGGTGATCCTATCTTCCTTTCACATTCCGAAAAGTTGTGGTTCTGCGGAAGGGCCGCAGGATCTGAAATGTTAATTTTTGATTTCCTCTTCACGGATGCTGCCAGACCTGCTGAGCTTTTCCAGCAACTTCCATTTTTATTTCTGATGTACAGCATCCACAATTCTTTCAGTCTTTACTGACAAGTTGTTGCTGTTCAGAGGTGCATTGGGATTCGGCCAAGCTACTGTTGAAATTCCAAATGACAGTGGACAAGACCACTGCTGTCTGCGATCACATCTAATCTCAGCTGACAGTCTGCAGAAAAGCAAGCGTAATAGAATTGTCTTCATACACGCCTGATCTCCCAACTGTGATTTTTCATTTCTCTAACTCTACCACACGGGTTTTCAGTTCTGTTTATTTCTCCATGGAAAGTGGGAATCCCTGGAAAGGGCAGTACCTGTTGTCCGTCCTGGAGTTGCTCTTGAACTGAGTGGCTTGCTACGGCCATTTCAAAGGGCGCTTAAGAGTCAACCACATCGCAGTGGGTTTGGGTTCACACATAGGGCACAGCATGTGGAGATGGTTTGTAATTTGTTAAAAGGGAAACAACAGTATCATAATCTGTGTACAAATATGGAAGGAATATTGTTCTATACCTTTCAGCATTTGTGTATTGGCAGTGATTTAGAATATATAACTGTCTTTTTAATTATGTATGTTTTGGAAATATCTGTACATGGATCAAATTTGGCAATGTTCATGTGTAATAGTAAATATTGAGTTGGTCCATTATCAGCAATTATTAGAGACTATATTTCAGTCTGACAAAGCCAGAATTATGGTTCTAGAATGGCTTGACTGTGTATACAAACAAACCATCCACTCCACATCTGCATAATTCTGCTCTACCCATAGAGTGAGAGGACTCAGCAGCAGATTTAAAGCCAAGCTCTCCTCTGCTGTGGACAGCCAACTTATTTCAATGAATTTAAGGCCTGTAAGTGACACTTTCTATAGACCAGTTTGGGTCAATGCCATTTGAGCATTGGATTAAAGACTACTTTCAACATAGGCAGTGTTTTAAGATTTTTGACTTTTTGTTAAGTAATTTTTGGATGTGTCCCAAAGGTCCCTCAGGCCCCTTAATGCAAAATCCTGTTGAATGATGTAGCTTTGGAAAATTTTGAGGCATGTGTAATTTATTTGGTAATGTGATTTCTGCATGCAAAAAGCCACAGAAAAAAAAAATCCATTGTTTTTATGGCTCATGAATCACAAATATCCCAGATTTACAGAGTTTGTAAGTGCTGGAGCTACCGTTGTCACAAATTTAACATCAAATTATTTGAGAAACATTTTTTTTCTTGGCTTCATTAAAATAAAAACCAAACAATGAAATAAATATTATATGCTGTTGCCAACTTACCAAGGGATCAAGAATGATGGGTTGTTCCTAGCTGTATTCTTAGTTTTTTATTGAAACCCGTTAGGATTTTGTACTTCTCTCTGTGTCTCCCTCAGTTTAGATGGTGAGATAATGGTAATGTCACTTGTCTAGGAATCCAGAGACTCTGGATAATCCCCTGGGGGCAAGGTTTTTTAACCTCACCACGGCATCTGGTAAAATGATAATGTGATTCTGTTCAGTAAATCTGGAATGTAAAGCTAGTTTCGTTAATAGTGACCCTGAGACTGCCATTGGTTTTTTTGATAAAAATCCTGTTTCATTCACCCATCTCTACATGGTCTGCCCTTTTATGTGAATCCAAACCTGCAGGAATGTGGTCGACTCTTAGCTGCCCTCTGAAATGGCCTTGGCAGGCCACTCAGTTAAAGGTCTATTTCAAGATGGACAACTGCTTGCCAGAGTGCCCTGCCAGAGATGCCCACATCCCATTGAAAGAATAAAGAAATAAACAGGGCTGGAAATCTGTGTGGTAGAGTTAGAGAAATGGAAAAACAGCAAGAGTTCCCTTTTCCTGTTGGTTTTCCAGGGACTCCATGTTGTGAATACATCATCATGACAGGGTCACAATAAGCAGTGACACCATTGAGTTGAAACCCAAGGAATACTCTGGGAGGTAAGGATAGCTATTGGTGTGAGGTCTCAGCAGATGTCAGATTAGGGCTGCAGTTGCAAAGGAAAATCGTCTTGGAAAACGTAACTCTGGAGGTAAACTGACCACAGCAACTTTCCTTTAAAGTATTTTCTCTCATGAAATGTTGATGTCACTGGTAAGCCCAGCATTAATTGTCTGGCCCTAATTACTCTGAGCGGCTTGCTAGGCCATTTCAGGGAGTAGTTAAGCCACATTGTGGGTCTGCAGTCAAATGGCTATGGGTAGATAGACTGAGTATAGATGGCAGATTCCCTTTCTGAAAAGATATTGGAAAGCCAGATGAGTTTTTGCAACAGTTAGTGATAGTGATAGTTTCACATTCATCATTAGTACGATGGGTTGTCCATTCCACTTTTTTTAACAATTCATTTTAAACTCCACCAGCGGTTCCGGTGGGATTTGAACCTTTTACCTCCAGAGCATTAACCTGGGTATCTGCATTACTAATCGGGTGACTTTACCACTAAACTACTATCTCCTCCTTGTCATTAAGGAAAATCAGCAAATGATCACGGCAAAGGAGGAGTTGCTAATGAGGATGACCAATTGTTTTGGAAAAGAAATAGATTTCATATCGGGTCTTAAAGGAGGAGCGAATGCTATTTTGGACAGATTTTAAGAACTTGAGTCCCGAATGGCTAGAATGAGAGAGCAAAGGGACACAATAACCCAGAATCAGCAGATAAGTTTTTTTTTGTTGGAAGAGAATGCTGTGTTCTGGCTGCAATGTTTGTGGGACCAATTACAGTTAAAACATGTAAAAGAAGCAAAATAATGCTTGAAAGTTGAATTTGCAATGAGAGAGGAGGCTTTTAAACAACAGTAAACATAAACAAAAATAAAGTTGCTTTTATTTTGTAACACATCTACTAAACTGATTTTCTTTTGAGGGAATGAGTTTCCAATCATGTAAAATTATTCGCCAAAGAAGTTTTCAGAAATAATCATTACTTATTGTGTAATGAAATTTCTCATTCCTAAATTTTCATTCTTGTCTCAGCCACCTCCCAATTCTAATATTGAGATAGCGTCTTGCGACAACTGGTGAAATTGGACATTGTGAAGCTGTACCTGTGTGCAGTTTGGCCTGTAAAGGAGCACCACACTTGCATTGGAAGCAGGTCAGGGAAAAATCGCTTGGCTGCTTTCTGGAACAAAGAGTTTGTCGTAGGAGAAAAGGTTGGGTGGATTTGGAGTTTAGAAAAATGATCTTATTGAAGCATGTAAGGAACTTGACAGGGTAGATACTAGAGAATATTTCCCCTACTGGGGTAATCTAGAATAAGGGGACACCATATCAGATAAGGGCTCTCCCATTTAAGATAGAAATGAAGAAGAATGTTTTCTCTCAGGCAGTTGTTACTGCTTTGAATTCCTTTACCTGGAGTGCAGCAGAGGCTATGTATTCTAAGCTATATTTTTGATTTACAAAGGAATCGAGATGATGGGATCTGCTAGACAGGAAAATGAAGTAATCGCCTCGATTAGATCAGCTATGATCTTTTTGAATAGTGGATCAGGTTTGAGAGGCCAAATAGCTACTCCTGCTCTTATTTATGTTCTTAAGATTGAGAAGATGGTTGCATAATGGTAATGTTACAGGACTAATAATCCAGAGGGCCCAAAGACAGGGATTCACATTCCACCACGGCTGCAGGAAGAATGGTAGTGCAACGGATAAATTTGGAATTGAAAGCTCAGTAATGGTGCCACGAGTCTGTCACTGATGGTCAAAAGATCCATCTGGCTGACCAATGCCCTTTAGAGAAGGGAATGTGCCACCCTTACCTGATCTGGCCTACATGTGACTCCAGGCTCTCAGTGATGTGGTTGACTCTTAACTGTCCTCTGAAATGAAGTTTCAGTTCAAGGGCAGCAGGGTGTGAGCAAAAAAAAATGTCCTTACTATTGAGGCCCACCTTCCATGGAAGAATGAAGAAAAACCAAGACTTCATCTGTGCTTTGGACAGCATTGTGGCTTTGTGGTTAGCACTGCTGCCTCAGAGCGCCAGGGACACTGGTTCGATTCTACCCTCGGGCGAATGTCCTAGTAGAGGTTGCACATTCTCCCTGTGTCAGAGTGGGTTTCCTGTGGTGAATCGTGAGAGATTGGCATCTTCCCATTGTTGAGAGCATTAGGTCCCATTTTCCAACCAACTGTTGAACGGTGATTCTCTCCCATGATTGAGAGGCCTATTAGCATGCATTAATATCCTCATTATCTCATGGATCTGTGGTTTGTCATTCTCCTGCCTGTCAGATACTAAGCAGACAGTGAAAATTGCTGCTGCAAAGTCAGAGAAGCTGCCTGGTGACTCTGGCTCACTGCTGGCTCCTTTGGACCATGGTCGGTGGCCAACATCTCCTGGCATGCTTGGTGCGCCGCAACATGTACCTGGTGCCTATTGGCAGAGCAGGGTGGCATTTGCCCTCTGTCTGACAGGCCTGAGGCAAATTTAAAGTAATCATGCAGGGCAACTGGCTGAGTGCATGGCTGGCCTTTAAAGATGGCCCTGGTGCCAGGACTCCCAGAGTTACCCCACATGTGGCAAGTGGGAGGATGCGATGAAAGGGGCACTGTGGGGGTGGTGCACAGTTAATGAGGCAAGGTTGCAAAGATAGCATGAAAAATTCAATAGGGCTCATGTGAAGAAACCCTCCATGAACTTCACCAAAAATGATTCTTGGCCAATTTCTAGTAAGTCCATCAATTTTTTTCCCTCCTTACATTCATAGAAACATAGAAAATAGGAGCAAGAGTAGGCTATTCAGCCCTTTGAACCTGCTGCACCATTCAATATGGCCGATCATCCAACTTAGTACCTTATTCCCGCTTTCTCCTCATACTCTTTGACCCCTTTGAAGGCACTTTTATCTTAGCATCAATTGATTTCTCTGGCGGAGAATTCCAGAAGCTCACCACTCTCTAGGTGAAGAAATTTCTCCTCGTCTCAGTCTGAAGGGCCCAACCCCAGATCCTTAGACTGGTGATCCCTGATTCTGGACTGCCCAGTCATTGAACACATCCTTCCTGTACTTCCCCTGTTCAAACCTGCTAGAATTTTATACGTTTATACTCGATCTCCCTCATTCTAAACTTCAGTGAATATACTCCTGACCGATCCAGTCTCTCTTCATATGTCAATCCTGCTGTGCCAGTATTCTAAAGTAGTTTTGTGTTCAGATTACTAATCATTTTGAAAAAATAAGCTAAGTCTGGATAAAGATATTGAGTACCATAACTTTCAATCTGTACTTTCTGCAGTGTATTTATCACTGACCTAAATATTAAGGACAGGGTTTATCTCACCGTGTGAGAGGAGCTGACATGGTATGCTGGTATTGCAGGCTATGAATACATGGACCGGTGTGGTATGGCCACGTGCACAAATAAAGGCGCTTTTTTTTTTCCTAACCTTTTTTTTTTCCTAACTATATTTTACTTGCCAGACTACTTATGCCACAAAAACTGTTTATTTTTTGCCTGAATTGTTCCTGATATTTCACATCCTGTGCCAAAGAACATGGAGTGCTGAGTGTGTTTGGGCTGTGGGATAGCCCAGTTGTGCCGTGAGGATGGGAGTTAAATTTGAGGAGGGATTAGAGCAAGGCTTATTCATGGAGCAGTCAGAATCTAAGGATAGGATTTTTTGTAGCTTTGTTTTATAGGCTTCGGGAATCAGCTGTGTGTTTTGTTCAACTTTGTTTTGCTTTGAGGCACTGTATGGACTTGAATTGCTGCTGTTCTATGTAAATAAGGAATATTACACAATTCCATCCATCCATTTAGGTTGTGGTTATGGAAATCACTGTGGAAGGAGAGCTTCTGGGAACACTGTAATGCATGTTCAGACTAGCATTGGGTCTGGCCTTGTTGGAATTATTTTATGTCAGTAATACAGAATGATATGAATCTTTGCCCGCCTTTTTCGATCTACTTACATTTTCAACAGAATGGAATTATGTGGATTCCCTCATTCAAACTGTAAATGAGAGTGTCAGCATCTAACGTGACAGGCACATACGTTAGACACTGGACTTATCTAATGCATTGGGAATTGCATTTTTTTCACTATAGTTTTAAAATAAAACATCAACAATGTTAATATTATAAAATTATCTGCATACAGTATATTAAGTATCTTAGTTTGCAATTTAATGCTACTGTACATTCAGTACATTCACTGTCGTCTTACATTATTCTTTGCAATAATTTACATCAGCAAGGTTCATTCTGTTATTTATTATTTTTATTACTGGGGTATTTGTTTATTCAGATTTACTAAAATCTGACATTCTGCATTAAAGTTTCACATCCTCCATCATATTCTTACTGTATAACTAATTGCATTTGAAAGATTTACAGTTTATTTGTAGAATTTGGAAGATGTTCCTAATTTATTGAAATGAAACGAGACTTTTGGTCTGGTCACCTCTTTTAAAGAAGTTGCTCTCTTTAATGAAGAGAAACGTAATTTGTTGCATTTTATTATCTCTCACACACCAATGCAAAATGACATTAGTTTCTATATGTGTAAAAATTTAACTTGCAGTGCTTTAAAATGCTCACACCACATTTCCATCGCTAACTTCAAGTCTTCCACAGCCTTTTTTTTCTGAAGAAGGGTCTAGATCCGAAAGGTCAGCCTTCCTGCTCCTCTGACGCTGTGGGCTGCTGTGTTCCTCCAGCTCTATGCCTTGTTATCACAGCCTTGTTTACTTGTCTTAAGAGTCCAAGCCCAATCCTAACTGATCAAGTACAGTGAACAACAATAGTAATTAGAATCACAAAATCAAACACAGAACAATTGAACACAACATAATTTATTTAAAGTTAAATGCCAGGCATTTGGAATTGTAGCTTTTGTGAAAATAGGAATTGAATTGTCATGTGATATCGAATATCCACATACATAAAATAAACCTCGAGAATTTACTATGGAAAATTGATTCACAATGTTTATCTTTCAAAAGCCTAATGGATATAAATTAGATGATATTTTTCCAGTTTATGATATATACAAAGTTAGCAGTGTATAACATTGAGATAGTTAGAATTTGGACTTGTGCCATAACTCCCAACTGCACTGTGGCTCTGTTTTTCCATTGAGTAGATGATATTGCCACATGTACTGTCAGTAGTTTCAAGGCTCAAAATCATTTCTTCTGGGTCTTCTGTACCATATTGAAGTGATTTTTGTGAAAGAAGATAGGGTCAGTTAGCTTACAATAATATACCTACTTGATTGTAGTTTATATATTTGGAAAGAAAAGATTAGATTTACGTTATCATAACTTTGAAACTGTTCAGCCCTATGTCAGCATTTTGCATCTGCTTTCTGGCTGTTGTATTTTCTCTGCTGTTTTCCAGCTACAGAGCTGATACAGCAGGCAGCCAATGCCTGCTTCTCACTAATGCTTCCCTCAAACAGCCACTGAAAGTCCCCATGTGAGAATCCTGGGGCGATTCATCGTTTCCTTTCTCATTTTCTAATAAACGCCTTTGGTTTGTTCACACTCTCCCAACAAGTGTAACGGTCAACACCTGAGAACCGGTAGTTAGTTTGCAATCTGCTGTTTCATGGCCCGGTGTTTTCAGTAAACCTTGTGCTTATCCACCACGCAGCCCATCACCAATTTCTAGCTGAAGCTCTAACTAATTGTCTTCCTCCTCCACCATAAAGCAGATGCTAAAGCAGATGCTGGGATCAACTATTGTTATCTGGAGACCAAGGACATTGAGAATAATATCCCTAAAGTTACTTTGACTTGTATTATAAACTCTGCAGACAGGAGGCTGGGAGCTAGAATCCACTTTGGTTCGTTATTGTACTATTCAGTGTACTTGTCATTGCGGTACTAAGTATCTTTGTTTTTCTTGAATTATATGTGACGATTGTGTAGTATTTGCATAAAAAATACATAATTTATTAAAGAATCTGACAGTAGTCATACAAATGATGGAATACAATGAGCAATGATTTACTTGTTTGTGTTCATTTTTTATTTAAAAAAAAAGGCCCTACAGTTTTCAGCACATTGATTTTCCCTTTGAAATTCTGGAACTTTTCCTCATTGACTTCCCATTAGTAGAGGTTTGCTTTGGGAAAGAAACAGCTCAACTTTTAAGTGTGTGTGTAATAGATATGGTGCAATGTTTGCTGACGTGATCCTTGTCCCTGAGGTTAAAGTTGTTTGAATCTCTAAAGTCTGGCCAGCCATGTTTCGTCTCAGCAAAACTGCAATCCTACATTTTGCCCAAAATGAGATCCTGGCTGTCATCAAACGTTCCAACTTTGGATTTGTGCATTAATGTTCTTGCCTTGAAGTTTTGAATCTCCATCTTACTGCTTCACGGACTGGTATTTACAATGAATGTGACTTGTGTTTTGTCCATTCAATTTCCTACATTGCTGGTGCTAATTTCTCTATATATTGAAGCTTCTTACTCGATCAGTAAGCATGCTATGAGTACAGTTGAACACCGCTTATTGTTGGCTGTTGTGATTTCTCAACAGATGTTATGGGATGGTTTTTCCAGTTTATTGAAGACAATTAGATCTGGATGTTCAATGGGGTAGCAGCGGCCTCGAGGTATAATCGTTGGATTATTAATCCAGGGACCCATGGGAATGTTCTGGCAACCCAGGTTTGAATTCTGTCATTGGCAGATGGTTGAAGTTGAATTCAGTTTTAAAAATCTGGAATTGAGTCTAATAATGACCATGAATCCATTGCTGGTTGTTTGAAAAGCCCATCTGGCTCACTAATGTCTGTTAGGGAAGGAATCTACCATCACTACCCAATCTGGTCTCGCTTTCATTTGACACCATTAGTGTTTCAGCTGTACAGGTTGACCCTTCTGGTTAATGTCAATAAGCATGAGTTACCTGTACATTGTTAGTGCTTTCACATACTTAGCCAGTGTGTCATCTTTAAGTAAATCTGGCTCAACTAATGCTAGTTTTATTTTTTAAAAATCCTTTGTTCTTCTCAAAAGCTGCACAGTGGAATGTTTATCAATATTGGGATGAAACAAGATTTTGACTGCTTGTCGTTTCTTCCACCTTTAATTAAATTACCCCTCGCCAATGGTTGCCTTTACATTTTAGGCTGTAATGTGATGGATTTGATTTTATATGAATAATCAATGTGGTTGACTCTTAACCCCAACATTGGGCAATTAGTGGCGGGCAGTAAGTGTTGGCCAAGCCTGCGAGACCCTCATTCTGTGAATGAATTTTAAAAAAATAGTTTCTAGCAATTCCAATTGCTTTGTATAAACATGTTACTTCTTGTGACATTAATTTGTGATGAAGCCAGGCGTCCTTATTTTGGTGCCTTCTGTTCAAACTTGTGTACCTTTGTGTTGCTGGAAAGTTTGCACTGCCTACACTGCACTTGGAACAATAAAACATTTAATTGCATAGGTACATTGCTACATACAGAATATACAATTGCTCAAGCCATTCATACATCACTCAGCAGGAAGTAATGTTGGAATTTCTGCAGTTGAGTAATTTTTGGTCTGAACAGTGCTCCATGTCAGATTTTGCATGATTAGCCCTTAATGTTATCAAAATATATTCGTAGCTCTCTCTCATTGCTTTTTGTGATGCAAATACTATTTAAAAATCTTAACCTTCTTCAGGTTAGGCATTTGGTGGCTGTTATGCCATCAAATGTTTATCCCACTTTGTAAACTGAACAGAAACTAATAGGTTAATACAATCAGGATGATGAGCATAGTTTTTTTTGGTTGGGAAGGTGGTATTTTGGTAAAGAACAATAAAAATAATTTTGAGTGGTGCCACAGGCTGAAGCAGCAACATAGTACTTTGTATGTTCTTAACCGTGACTTAGTTCAGCTATTTGCTTTCTTCTTTGTTAAGTCTCTCCTTGCCTATTCTGTCACTAGTGGGTGAGCTTAGTACAGTTCAACAGGCACCTCACCTGAATGGTTGTTCTTCATGTGTAAACAGAGTGTTGACAAATGTTATGTCTGAGGCTGTGCAGCCCTCATGAGTTATCCATGGACACATCTTCTTCAGCAAAGGTCATCAAATGAGGATAATGAAGATTAGAAATGAATGTCCCTTTTCCTTCCTCAATCCATTCTGAGTATAGGTACATTAAGGCTTATTTGAGCAATGGAACATTGAACTCAGCACAGGCAAATGATTGGAGCTGTGATTCTTGCTAATTGGTAGAGTTTGGTATCAAATTGTGACATTTCTAATCTAGGAGCAGAAGATATCACTGCTCAGAAGCATCTGACATCATGAATTGTATCAGTGATAATGGGAACTGCAGATGCTGGAGAATCCAAGATAACAAAGTGTGGAGCTGGATGAACACAGCAGGCTAAGCAGCATCTCGGGAGCACAAAAGCTTACGTTTCGAGCCCAGACCCTCTCTGATGAAGGGTCTAGGCCCGAAACGTCAGCTTTTGTGCTCCTGAGATGCTGCTTGGCCTGCTGTGTTCATCCAGCTCCATACTTTGTTATCTTGACATCATGAATTCTTCCCTCTGGCCTGTCAATTAGTTTTCCTTCTCCAAAAGCAATCATCATTTCCTGAATCAGTATCAAGGCTACATTAGTGTGCATTTTTAAAAAAAAACATTTTTTAAACAGTAGTGAAAATGATCTTTTATACTCCTTTGTATGCTAATAAATTAGTTAATTTCAAAAATAACTGCTTGGTTTTAAAAAGTAGATTTTGTGAACTAGCAGGTACCAAATGAGTGGAATGCTGATGTGGAATGAAGCCTTGGCTTTTAAAAAAAAAGGTTGATTTTTGAGACTGTTCTTTAATCTGCCATGTTGCGATTCTGCAAGTATGACTTTGGAATATTTACAGAAGGAATAATGATAATGTGCAGAAACAGAATTAAATATTCCATTTGATTCTTTTATTTTGACTTTACATGCGGTGTTAAAAACAAAACATACGTTGTTATGTACACTTCCACAGTACAAGTTTACAAGGGTTTTCTATACATGTTACTTCAAAGGACATTATACAACAACAACATTTTTTTTCTTTTCTGGGTTTGCTTGCCAATGCACCATAAAGAGAAATGATCTGGGTCTACCTGAACACTAATGGAGAATGTATTGGTGTATTCAAATGTAAAGGCAATATAGGAAACTGAAAATGGCAAATGTAAGACTGAGCGTGGGCTCAAACTGCAATAGACAGTGCAGTGTTGTTTAACTGATTTGGAATTTTTTTTTAATCTTTAGGTCGAGCTGGTGCAAAATTACTATTGTTTTAACTCTGACAATATACAAATGTACACTTTGTCCACTGACTAGAAAAGGATTCTGCAGCATCATGTAGATTTGATTACTGTGAACGAACTGATCCACTTTAACCTTGACACCTCTCCCTTTCATTTGACACCATTAGTATTTCAGCTGTATGGGTTGACCCTTCTGGTTAATGTCAATAAGCATGAGTTACCTGTACATTGTTGGTGCTTCCACATACTTAGTATATTGCACATACTAAGCTAGTGTGTCATCTTTAAATAAATCTGGCTCAATTAATGCTAGTTTTTTTTAAAAACATGTCCTTTGTTCTTCTCAAAAACTGCACAGTGGAATGTTTATCAATATTGGGATGAGACAAGATTTTGACTGCTTGTCATTTCTTCCACCTTTTAATTAAATGACCCCTCGCCAATGGTTGCCTTTACATTTTAGGCTGTAATGTGATGGATTTGATTTTATATGAATAGTCATTTCAAACTAAAATACAACCGGCACACTGAAAAGCAGCTTTTCTGTTTGAGAACGCTTGACAAGATTTCAATATCAATGATAATGCTTATTGAATAAGGCACAAAATGCACAGAATCCAGGTGAACACAGATACGCTATTTACAGAATAGTGTCATTACCTGCATGACTCTTCATGATGCCCTATTAATCACATTTAAACACTCCTTAACAAAGTGATTGCACTATCTTTACGCTGCCCATCTCTGTGGCACAGCAGCCCCTCGTCTACAGATTGCAAGATAAACTGACTGCATGGATTTACAATTATTGGTGTAAGTGTTGAATGCAATGGATGTTACATTTGGTTAAGCTAAGGACACATCAAAACGAAAGTGGCCGTAGACAGGTGGCTGCGTTCAACACAGTGATGTGGTCCAAGTAAATCTGTAATAGGACAGGAAGGTTCGGGTCAACTTCCCAGTTCAGTCGTGCTCAGTATATCAGGCAACACAGCATAACAGCTATAACAAGAACCATTAAGTGCATCCTAGTCTGTGTAGCTCACAGCATTTATCTGTGACGTTCTGAGGGAATGCCACAAAGTATTTGTCCTTGCTACAATTGGGCTACCGTGGCATTTTGTCAAACCAAAGCACAGTTGACGAAATCAGGAAATTTATGAAAAGTCATGAAATATCTGTGCAAGCAACAAGACAAAATGTGGGTTCTGTCATTGAGTGTTCACATTTAATGGGAAGACGATGCTCAACAGCAGTGAAATTGAACCATTGTTCAAGTATTTCCTTGTATGTTGATGCTTTTAACAAATTTCACAGGATAAATTCCATGTTGCACTTCTCTAAGGCTCCAAACCTTAACAGTAATACATTCTGTGCTACACAGCATCTTGTTCGTACAGCAGGAGAGCAGTCCTGCCTTCAGTCTTTCATTAAAGATGCCACTTGAGGAATTGTAGCTACTTTGGCCACTTGTTTGAGAATCTATCAGAGCATTGTCACTGGTAGCTTTAAGCAATATTGATCTCCAAGTCCTCCCACATCACCTTAGCTGAGAAATGGACACTGCTTTGTAGCTGACTGTCCTGTTAGTAACTGTACTTGTGTAGTGGTTTGACTGGAGTTGTGGGTTGACCAAATGATGGCTTTGGTGGCACATCTGGTTTAATGGACGGTGTTCTCTTTATTCCTGATCGGGGCAGAGTACCGTTGCTTGTGTAACTGCTCTGACGGGACAAAGAGCCAGGTTGTGGTTGTATAACAAGGGGAGTACCATGTACAGAATCCATCCTCATGGGGGGTGCAGGGGGGAAATAGGCTCCCCTGGTAAAACTGGGATGTCGTGACAAGACAGCTCCATTTAATGAACTGATAACATTCTTGGGGAGAACGGATATTGAATGCCTCTGTGAAGAATTTCTTGGGTTGCCCCGCTCTCTTTCTAAACTTGACAGCTGGATATTTGAAGTTGTTGGAACATCCACCCTCTTAGTCGGGCTGTGTCTTGGGAGAGTAGACGAAGGGGAATATAGCGAGGCCTCTCTGTTTGGAACCTTGGGTGGTATTTCAACTATTTTGGTCATTGGGTCTAACATTAGATTTTGACGAGTCATAGGCACATCTCCCAAAATAGCCTTAGGGTTGGTGCTCCCACTTTCATTGAGATGTTTCAGAAGGTCATTTAGCGTGTTTCTTGCCTCAATAGCTCTTCGCTGTTCTTTTTTACTTGAATGACCTGTAATTGACATTTCTATGTTCTGCACTTTTCTTTCAGCTTTGTGTGCGTTAGAATTGGAGAAAGACATGTTGTAGGCATGAGTGGCATTGGGAAGTACCACTGCACTGGGTATTTGACCACTATGGTTTATAGGCGAGTGGGGAGGAGGACTGGACGGAATAATCTGAGGGCTTTTTAGAGGTGATTCTTTCCTTGCTGCATTTATATTGTTCTGGGCTTTCTCCCACTGGTTCTTGATCGGTTGAATGCTTTTCTGTTGTAGTACAGGTGTGGACTCGGGAGTTGGCAGTGCTGCCAGCTCTGGTGGTTGCCCATGGCTGTCTACGATCATGGACTTTGCATCACCGCTGGGTGCCAGCTCTTTGCTGTTGGTGAGCAGATTGGTATAAAGCTTCGGTGTGTCAATATTTTGTGGATACTCCTTGACTGGACTGTCAAACAGTCCATTGAACTTGGTGAAGCTTCCACTCGAATCAGTGCACGACTGTGCAGACTCTGCATCCTTGTTCATCTTTCTAGCTTTGCGGAGGTAAGCATCACGGTGACAGTACACGGCTATGCCAGAAATGAAGGCTCCCAGAACAAATGCAGCGAGAACGCAGGTGATCAGAACGTTCATATGAACCATCTGGTTAGACTCTCCAGACTGCACCTCCCATCGTACACCTGGAATAGATGCAGGGTTGTAAAAGCATTGATGAGTATTTTGAATATTGGTGAAACCTTCTTTGCAAGGACTATGCCAGAAACTGAAAGTAGTTTAAAAAAAAGTTTAGGAGAGGCGCTTCAAGTCAGAAACCCGTTACTGTTCACTGTTTTGTTGGACGTCAGATTTGGAAGCCTTTAATTTTGATCGTTTTTAACATGATTTCAGGTCGTTGGGATAGTGATGTTTCAGGGAAAGCAGAACTCTGTGAAATCATTTATAGAATTTACATAAAACATGGATATAGCTATAATCTGCACACTAATGAGTAAAGAATGTTTCTTCAATCAAACTTCGTTTAAAATAATCATTTTTACCCACAGGCTGAATTCAAAGTTCATTAGTCAAGTTTCTCTGCTGTTAGATGATATTTCCTAACATCCAAACAAATGATCCCTTTCCAATTGATTGCAAGCACTGTGCAGTGAAAATGAATATTATTTTAATATTATATACGTTGAGTCTGGTTTGTCTCCACACCATTCTAGTAGGTAGTAGGAACTGTCAATGCTGGAGTCTGAGATAACAAGGCCTGGAGCTGGAGGAGCAGGAAAGCTGACGTTTCAAAAATTTTCTGAAGAAGGGTCCCGACCCAAAACGTCAGCTTTCCTGCTCCTCTGATGCTGCCTCGCCTGCTGTGTTCCTCCAGCTCCACACCTTATTATCCCATTTTAGTAGGTATCTTTTTAAATTTAATTTTAATATATTGTCATGCTTTCCAAAGACTGAGCCTAGAGATTGCTGCTGGCAATAACGATTTACAGAGTTCAATTTGAAGGGAATGGTCCTTGATTTAACTCCTGCAACTGGATGGTGTCAGGCCTGTAGCTGATGAAAACTGGGCTAGGCAGCTTCTCACTAAATTCTCACTGTGGCATGGCTCTCCTTCTCTATCAGCTTCTACCCTGCAAACCCTGCTTCCAACAAACCGCAAATGACAACTTCAGGCTTGGCTTTGTTTAGTGGCTCACGTGCCACTGTTCCAACCACTGCAGTGTCGCAGGGGTGCCAGGAGGGGAATGGACTGGTGGAAGCCCACAAGCATACCAGCCTAGTTCTTTTCATCACTTCCACGACCTCATTCCCCTCCTGCACCACCAAAGCTAAGGACAGGGATTAGTGCGGTGAGTCTACCCTGCAAACTTGACCCTGCTATAGGCTGGACTGATGGCAGAAGATGTACCCAAACTCTCATCTGGTGGAGGCCACATAAATATTGAGGAGAAACTCTCCCTCGTCAATGTAAAATCAATGATTTGTTATTTTCTTGATGAATGTGACCATAGACTTTCTTAACCAAGTGCAAAAAGAAGCCATTCAGCCCATCATGTCTAAGCCTGCTAAATAAACTAGCAGCCCGTTCTTTTTCCTTTTGGGTAAAAAAAAATACTCTTCATCTTTCCTCTAACTCTTCCATCCATCACAAGTCTGTGTCCTAGTAATTTATTGTATGCCCCAATCAGATTATGTTTGTTTCACCATAGCTGCAAGTGAACCATTAAACAATGTTAGAATTTTTTTTAACTTTGCACATTTAGGTGACTATCTCAGGTTTCTTAGTTGCACACTGCTGGTGCTCAGTGTTGTCCATTAAAACGTCCAATGATTGGCTCTTCTATA
Organism: Stegostoma tigrinum; assembly: GCF_030684315.1. Classification (NCBI taxonomy): domain Eukaryota; kingdom Metazoa; phylum Chordata; class Chondrichthyes; order Orectolobiformes; family Stegostomatidae; genus Stegostoma; species Stegostoma tigrinum. The sequence goes on along the minus strand of NC_081386.1, from coordinate 22,111,551 downwards.
GAAACAGGGCTCAGTGGAATTGAGTGTGGATGAGTTGGTTTTGCTTGGTCATTGGTTCTACCATTACACCTCATCATACTGCAGGAACCTGCAGCTTTACATTTTGAAACTACTGCAATTTGCAACTGTGTCACTTAATGAAAACAGTATCTCCCTGTCATCATATAGAGCACTGTACTGGCATTAGGACTGATGTAATGATACAATGCCTTATTTTTCAGGAGGGTTATTAACAAAAACTGTGTGTTATGTCCAAGCTCTGACTGACATGGGTGTGAGCTTTTATAACTTTCTTTATGGAAAGTGTTACCTACAAATAAGTGGAACATTCTCTGGTTACATCAACATCTCAAAGTATTATTGAAAAGAACATGGCCTATCATCAGCAATCCCTTGGTCTCCACCTATTTGATTTACTTCTTTGCCCTTTGCTCTCACCCAACCCCAACTCTTGTCTTTGGGATAACACTCCATCAGTTCTAGAGTGGGATATTTGCTTCAAAACATTTGCTGTTTTTGTCTCCACAGATGCTGCCAGACCTGCTGAGTTTCTCCAGCACATTGTTTGTGTCTCAGCTCCACTTTTTGTTATCGTATAGGGTTGCTATTTCTTTGCAGAGATCCAGCGTTGTCTAAGTGTTCACATTTATTTATAGTTTGCAGTTGGAGAGATGAGGTTTTGTTGAGTTCTCATACTGTGATGTTTATTATAACACTAGATATTCTCAGCTTTTGCTGTTCCAAAACTTACTGCTCTGAGTATTTGGGGTACTAACCTTACTGCTGTAAGGTTTTAAAATAAAGGCTTCAGTTTATACATTACATAAAGAACACTTCTTAAAAAAAAACATCATTCACAGGATGGGGGTATGGGTAGCAAGGCCAGCATTCACTGCTCACTGATGTTAAGATATAGACTGCTATGTAACATTGTTACAATGTAAGGGATTGGAATACCACAGACTTAGAAATTGCTTAACAAGTCACATAGGGAAGTCAAAGTTATTGCACTTGTTTTTGATTTTGTTTAAAATATATTGTATCTTTCCTATCTTTTATGGTGTCTCACTGGTTGTGCAATCTCATCATTGTGTCAGGTCCCGTCCAGCGGCTGATCATTTTTCAAAGTAAATTAAGAAATAAGGTGGAGATGAAATCTCCTGGAAGAATTTAATGAAAATTTTGTTTCTTTTTAAAGGAACAGAAAGGATGTTTGTTCATCAGTTTCTTCACCCTGTCTGAAATTTAATAACACATTTAATCTCCACTAAAAGGGGCCCTGAGCTGACCAATATAACCCTCTCTATCAAGCTGCCACAAGGATAAGTGTTATCCTTTTTGTTCCTAGATGCCATGATTCAGAATGGTGTATCTTTTCAGAAAGAGATACATTAGACAAACTCTTCATTTTCTTCTTAAGCCAAGTGCTTCACAGCACAATAATTCACCTTATCTCTCCCATTTTGCATTCGCTTCAACTGGATGCTTCTTTGACAGGTTTCTGATATGCATGCCTCACGTAGCCCTAGCAATACTAATTTAGGTATTTTTAAACTGGCCTGTTCAGATGGGTTATGATTTAACCTCTGGAACAGGTGGGTCTCCTGGTCTAGGGATAGGCACAGTGCCACAAGAGCCCTACCTTCAAGCTGCTGAAATTGGATTTGAAGCTACGTCCTGAGAGCATTAGCTTCTGTCTCTGGATTACTAGTCGAGTGATATTACCACTACCTTCCCAGCAATACTGGTGTAAACTTCCCTGAATTAAGACTGCAGCTTTCCCTATAGATTGGGGTAGGGTAAATGATACAGGAGTATACCGGAAACTTCATTTTGGCACTGTAATAAATCTGTGCCACTATTTCAATCAACAGAGTGGCATGTTTATCACATTTCAGGTATGGGAAGTAATTTTGATTTCTTTTGAAAGTCAGACACTTTGTAAATTTCGTTATTGCTTAATTTAAAATTCTATTACAAAATATCAGCAATGACTCTAACACCTAATTGAGTTTGAGTAAACAAGCAATGGCTTTTTCAGTCAAGCAACAGGGTAGTTTTTAAAGAAAAATGCCGTGGTACCGTTGTAATGCACTGCTTGGCCAGTTACCAAGAAGTGCATTTTAAAAAGGGCCGACTGTAATTAATATTCGTGGCTTGGCTCAATTACTTGCTTGATAGAAACCGGAAGTAATAGAGCTTAGTGTTCCTAGAATTCATTCCTGCCATTTGTGAAGAAAGCTCTGCATAGATGATGATGATAACAACCAAACTCCCAGAACTGAAACTGTGCCAATGAAGCAGAGCAGCAAGCTAGCCTTATGCTTTTAAATAATATCCTATTCAGTTAGAAATGAAAATTACCTGTATATAAGACAGCAAATGAATGGAACCTACCTAAGTTGAGATGTTAGTAATATGACTGCACTGGGACTGCAAATGTATATAAGATTTAATTTGTGCACTCTGTTTGACAAGATTGCGAATGGTTCACAAACAGGTTGTGTCAAACGCTCATCCTAAGTTATATTTTATTTGTTCCTGCTGTGTTTGTTTAATCCATCCCCTTTTGTAATTCCCATGTCCGCCTTCCCTTGGTTTTAAAATGTCCCCTAAACCAGCTGCCACTTTCTAATGCTTCCATTTCAATTCAGGGAAACATCTGGTTGTGGATAAAGAACTGTACTTTTAATTCTATCAGGCTACCCGTGCCAACAGTTATGTTTGCGTGCAAGATAGAAAGATTGTTTTAGTTCAAATAGAGGAAAAAAAAATATTAACATTGGCAGTTTTTGAAAGCATCCTGTGTTGGTGGAATTCCAAATAAGTAAAATATAACATTTTCTATGACATCCAAGTAAAATATCAAGCTAAATCAAGTGCAGTATTGTATAAAAGACATACAACCACGCAAACAGAACAAGGAAGCTGTTTCCTGTTCAAAGCCAAAATGGATAATCTGACCTGAATATTACTTAGCCAATACATTCAAATACAATTTACAACCATAATTTTTTTGCGATGAATGCAATGAAAATCAGTGGTTCTTCAACACAACAATTTCTGTTAGTCTCTTGTGTAAACTATTTCTCACTTAGTTTTTAATCTCAGAACAGTTACTCAGACAAAAGGAAGGAGAAGTTGTTAGGATTACTGTCATGACAAGACAAAATGTTAGCTCAGTATATTAATGTGAAACAGGCATGTTTAATTTATGTTGATACACATTGTAAGCATTCTGAGATTCCACTCAGGGACAAGCTGGTTAATATAAGTTGCAATCTCTATTCTACACACATGCAGCCTTCTGATTAACTCGGAGGGTTGTTGAGGTGTAAGAGCTATTAGAGATTTTTGTTTTATTACATACAAAAATCCAGGCAAGGCCTTTTGAACATCTTATCTTTCCAGATGATGAAATGCTCAGGGCTGAAACTGTTAATGGCAGTGGTCGACAGAAGGAAATGTCAAGAGGATTTAGGCAGCGTTGACTGTTAGATAACGAAAGCAAAGAGGAAGGAAGTGACAAGGTGAAACAAAAGTACAATGGACCAACTTCAATAATGAATTGTTTACATAACTCTCGCCAACACACTGAATAGAAATGTGCAAGTCTCAATCAAGGTAAGTGGTTAACAGGGAAGAAAAAAAATCACTGCCAATATATCTGATAAGAAATCTGATTTAGCTGCTTGTTTTTAATGCCCACAAAAACCAGAATGCTTTTCTTAAGAACCCCCTAAACACATGAAAGGTTTCAAAAGGACTGTTATTTTCCTAATTATGTTCTCCTCAAATCCAAATGTTACACATTGATAGAGGGACTCAGCATACAAAAATGAATGGGGGAATAAAATGAAAGTTGCTTATTAATTCAAGGGAAAAATAATCAGCCATATGGAAGTGCTGCAGGATGTACATGATATTGCCACATTTTTTGGTTGAACTTCACTTGCAAATTTACCCCTATATACCTTTGTAGTGTTGTGACTCAATCCGTGGAAACTTGCAGGACTAAATTCTGAGCTTTTACATTTAAGACTATCATTGGCCTCCTTTTAAACATCAGTTGGAAAGATTTTGATATTTAGAAAAAAAGGGAGCTGAAAGAACTATTTTGCATTCTATACAAACAGAATGTATAGTCTTGCAAGATTTACAACTTGAGCATATTTCTATCTAACTCAAGGTTAGTGCTGCTTTAACCTCAAGTGAGCCACGAGTCTTTTGCCTATTTTAGCAAATTAAAGAAAAAGCAGCTTTTTTTTAAAAATCAGGTTTCTATTCAGTGAAAGAAAGTTTCCCTTCAAAGGCCTTACCATCAGGGACAGCAGATAATGGTTCAAAATAATCATAAGTGTTCATATCATCTTGCACTGCAACTTTTCGTGAACCAATCACGTTTGGAGATACTACTGGGTCACTTGCACCCGTTGAAACAGAGACTGCCGATACATCAGGGTCTGTGGTGATAAATTTAAATTATTTTCACAATTAATGGGGGAGAAATTGAATAAATTTGCTTTGTAATGATGCCAAATGGCACCACTTACCGTAGCAAATGTCTTAAATGTGCAAATAACAAAATGGCATTTGTTTGAACAATCTGAAAACACCCAGCTTCTGTATTTGACTTGCATGGAACAGTTAGACTATTTTAGTATTAATACATCGAACCACCGCTGTCAGTAAGGAGAGGAGGGAATGATGGGTCCTTGGCAACGAGTCAAGTAGATGCGTACGTTTTGGGGCTGATTGTGCAAGGCATGTTGCCCTTTGTGTCTGCTTCTGCTGTAAACCTGCTGGCATGAGTTAGGAGCACAGAATTATACAGCATGGCAGGCCATTCAGCCCTCTAGATCTGTGCTGGCAGTCACAAACAGCTGCAATGTTAAATTATTTATGCCACAGACATCGGAAGTCGAGGTATTTATAGTGTATTTCGCGCAACCTGTTCAGATTGTGCTGAAAAAGTTGCTTTTTGGAAGTTATTCTGAAGCAGGACAGAATTTTTAAAAGTCTGAAACCAATTTGCTGCCACGGCTAACGCCTGGATTGAGAACGTTTCAGGTCTGATGTGCGAATCCTTATATTATTTGGCTTCTAAAACATGCCCCTTATCACACTGAATACAGCGACTAAGCTTAGGCAACATTCAAAGATATTTATGCAGACATGACCAGGCATAGTCTTTTTAGACAGATGGAAATGAGAGCGATTGGTTCGAGTCCAGATCATCATTTTCAGTCTGGCAGAAATCAAGTTTCATCTGTGACTACTGCTGACACATGCAAGATAGATGCCCAGAAAAGTGCTAGTGTCTGAATTGAACTCAAAACTAATTCTGGCATGACCTACACATGGACAGACAGAGGACTGACTTTTGGAAAAGCTGAGGTGTCATTTTTTTTTTGCTTAAGCTTACGATAAGGTCTATCACTCTGTACTTGCCGAGATTTATATCTCCCAGTTTCTTGGAGGTCTGGCTGTAATGATGATTCTGGAGTAGGGCACTTGTCATGGAGAGGGCTAAGATAGAATACATTAATGACCTCTGCCATGTTGCTACATTACAGTGCTTCTACTGGATACTAGGAGATCGAGCATTCTTCAAGATGTCACTTTTGGAAGCAGAAAATTGCCGAGTAGTGAAGAATTAGTTTGCAGCTTGACATTAGATCGGTATTTAATTCAGAAACTTTGGGTGTCAGCATCAGATAACTGGGGCTCGCTTCTCAAGTGCTGATGGTGACAAGGTTGAATGACGGGGGCACTTTGAAATTATTTGCTCCCAGGTGATGTCTCAGTCTTCCCACTGCATCTGAGACACACTGCTATTTTCACAGCAGGGTAAAGGGAGCCAGAAACCTGCCCAGCTCCCAGTTAGGAGCGAGATAAGCTTCTTAAAGAGCTCATTGAAAGCATCCTCCTGGCTCCCCTCAGCGCAGACCGGGAAAAGCAAACATAGTTTGGGGCAGGTAAGTGCTCAGCTGTCAGCAATGGATAGAGCCATTGTGTGATAAATAAAAGTAGTGGACAAATAGGATATGGTGAACAGAATCCATCAACTTGACTCTCTCTCTGATCTGCTGCATTCTGAAAGGCAGCGGTAAGACATGTCTTGGCTATTGTCTGCTTTTGAGTACTGCCATCTAAAAGCTGCTGCTGCCTCTGTGCAGTCCTTGATATCCTCTAGTGAGTCTGCATTTCAATGCAGCTACACAGTGGGCGCCAGGCCCTGGGAATGATCCCAGTGTCACCTTCCTGACACTGGATTGAAAAAAGTCAAACACTTCTGATATTACGCCACAATTTTTTTTAAAAAGAAATCTCCAAACATTTTGCTTTTAAGACACCTTCAATTTACAAATCTAGAAAAGCTCAGGTGAATTAAGACCAAAGCCCTTTGAAAGTTCTTCAGAAAGTTTCTGATTTTGCAAGAGGCTACTTGTTTCCATAGGGAAGTAGAAAGCTTCGCGGAACAGCCGACGTTTTGGGAATCAACCCATAATTATCCCGGATGGCACCTGGTGCTCACGAAGGTTTTGAGAGCTGCTCCCAGTAGATTTGGAAATGTGAACTTCTGACATGGCAGGTCATCCAGGAAAATGCTCATTAATTATGCACTCAGGTTTCGGCCCCATTTTATTGTGAACGCTTCAACAGATGCATAACCATGGAATACAATTTCTACTGCATAATACAGTTAGAGTACTTTGACATTTTCACCGAGTAGCATTTTATCAGATTGGGAACATACACAAAGGTCTAACAAATAAATGCGTTATGCTACATTACTGAAGCATAGTTCTTGATTTCTGAGAGAAAACAGATAAGCGAGTGATGGGTTAACCAGCAAGATGCCGAAACATGCTTGGGAAGCAGGGCGACCTGGACGTCTACGGAGTGCAACAAGTGTTAAAAAGGTAACCTGGGGTAAGAAATCTGATTAGTCACTGGTGGCTGGGAAAACGTGCTGGAAGCGCTAATGAAGAAGGAGAAAAGAATCATTAGTCAGGTACACTGTTCTCATGGTTGGCAGATATAGAGCAATTTAGAAATGGCCATCTGCTGAGTGTGCAGCCAGGAGCAGGGGTAAAGTTTGCTGAGGAAGCGAAGACAGTAAAAAACAGGGGAACACGAAGAGCAACATGACTAACCAGATGTCGGATCACCAAATGTTTTGTAATCTGGTGTGGTGGCCAAGATTTCTAAAAGGATTAAAACAAAGATTGGTGAAATAAAAAAAAGTTAGCAACTGAAATAGTTCTATTAATCCCAGCTGTGAATGTAACAATAATAATGCTTAATGTGCACCCACTTGAACACTAGAAGTTAAGGATTTTCATCTCTGCAAACCATTTAGGAAGATGAAAGGCTTCACTTTTTTTGAGACAATACACATTATCTGTTTGACTCGTTAGTCATGCATAAGTTATATAGTGCTGGTTGTAAAGTCAAGGTTTGAGTGCTTGCATGGAACTTTAAATGATTGGTTTATGCCTTAAAACAAATTGATTAGAGAAATCTTACTTACCATGACAATCTCCAAGATGCGCTGTGTTGCCAAACTCTACATCTTGTTCAAAAACGGTGCTGGTGATAAAGAGCAAACAAAAATTCTCCTGAGCCACTTCAAATACAACCACGTTTAGTCTATAAAAAATAAATTGCTTCAACAGGAACAGGTGGAGAATAAAGTAAGTTCTCACTGTAGCCTTGACTAGGAGAATTCAGCCTCAGCAGAAATGAAGGTATGAACCTGAAAATAATACTTACTTTATACCAGGCTTCACAACTCCACAAGATTTATTTTCCAACCAGGCACAGTATGGATCCCGTGAACCAATGCAGGCTCTATGGGTAAAATGGAAAAGAATAATTTGTATCTTCAGGGTCTTGGGTAAAAATGAGAGAACGGGTAGGTCACTTAGGGGTTACTCTCTGTCACCACTTACAAAGACAGCACTTAAAATATCAGGTTCATGAGAATGCTACATCCAGAGAATCATCCTGGATTTGGGAAACCCTATGCACAAACCCAAGAATATTAGGAATAGGGATGTCTACAGATGATATTCACCCAACTCTTTCTAATGTCTTATCATTCCCCTCACTCCTGTGTGTCATTAAGAATGCCTCTCGGGAGCTGGTGTTGCAAGTCTGTTAAACTTTGGGTAATGAAACATAGTTTGACCTTCATGTTTTGGCCTTCTTTCTTACCAAATTCTTTGAAGTTGCATTCTGAAATTTGAACCAGTTGCTTGGACAACCTATTAATGAGAGAAGATAAAAAGTATTTCCCTTTTTGAGGTTGTTTCAGGAAACTGGAGGATGATCTTCATCTTTAAGCTCTCTTCTCCCCCCCCCCCACCCCCCACGCTCCATTTTATAAATCCCTAACTACCATTGAGTTATGTTTCAAAGTGATAATTTCTCATCTTTTAAAAACTCCAAAATGAGTGTAAGCCCTTTTTAACTTACTGTCTTAGATATTTATTGACCATGTATATATTTTAAAAGAAAATTCCCTCAGCATGGGCATATAAAACAGTAGGAACGATGAAACAATTCCTGTTCACTCCACAAGAGATATAATGAATCACTTAAATTACATCTCGCATTCAATACTTGAGTTTTTTTTTAAAAAGAAGCACTATTTCTGATAATTTTTCTTCTCACTTTAAGAAAACCATTTGTAGATCTGTTTGTGGTTCATTATAATCATGAAGGACACATTAATGGTTTTCATTATCCATTGCTGTTTTAATCCAAAATGTCTGATAGCATTAATGCTAAGTTATCTTTTTTTTTTGTCTCTGATCCCCAGCTAACAGTCGTGCTGAAAATCTTGAACTGGATATAAAATATTAAACTGATGTTTAAACCATCCGAATGTACTGAACTCTGGGGAAGAGATTTACAGTCAATACCTATATTTTAGTTCCAGCGCACAATTACGTTCCTGTATTTGCACAAGCTTGAAGTCCACGAGTGGCTAACATATTAGAAAATAAAGATGATTATTTCAAGTTCATCTAGAATGGTTACTGAAAAATGCCAGAAGTTAGTGAGTTTTGAAGAGAAGTGACATTTCTCATTCTGACTATTTTCTGCTGTAGAGAACTCTTCTAGTTGTTATCAACAGATTATACGACCTGTCTGCACTTTTAATTGTTTGCTCGTCTATTTGGAAGAATTGAATTGCTCTTTGGGTAAGGTTTAAATTCACAGGTTACTGCTATCGTATTTTCTGCAGTTTATTTTCCCCACCTTCTCCATTCAAACATCCCTACCTTATTTTCTGAAGTCTCCGAGACAAACTAGCACGTGGGGAAGCAGAGGGTTGGTCACGGAGGATTTTGACCACAAGGAAAATGTATACTTTGATGCAGATGGACAGTATGTTGAGATATTTCCAGCCCATTCACTGCTGTCTTTAATGGAGATGGGAAGCTGGCTGAGCAACTAATGCTTACATAGAACAATACAGCACAGAACAGCCCCTCTGGCCCTTGATATTCTGCCGACCTGTGAACTAATCTAAGCCCCTCCCCCTACACTATCCCATGCTTATCCAAGGACTGTTTAAATGCCCCTAACGTGGCTGAGTTAACTACATTGGCAGGCAGGGCATTCCACGCCCTTACCACTCTGAGTAAAGAACCTGCCTCGGACATCTGTCTTAAATCTATCACCCCTCAATTTGTAGCTATGCCCCCTCGTACAAGCTGAAGTCATCATCCTTGGAAAAAGACTCTCACTCTCCATCCTATCTAATCCTCTGATCATCTTTGTATGTCTCTATTAAATCCCCTCTTAGCCTCCTTCTCTCCAATGAGAACAGACCCAAATCCCTCAGCCTTTCTTCATAGGGCCTGTGCTCCAGAACAGGCAACATCCTGGTAAATCTCCTCTGCACCTTTACCAATGCTTCCACATCCTTCTTGTAATGCAATATTCCAAATGAGGCCACACTAGTGTTTTGTACAGTTGCAGCATGACATCATGGCTCTGGAACTCAATCCCTCTACCAATAAAACCTAACACACCATAAGCCTTCTTAACAGCACCATCAACCTGGGTGGCAACTTTCAGGGATCTATGTACATGGACACCAAGAATCTTTCCATTGGCCTGGTATTCTGCCTTGCTATTATTCCTCCCAAAGTGAATCACCTCACATTTATCTGTATTAAACTCCATTTGCTGCTTTTCAGCCCAATTATGCAGTTTATCCAAGTCTCCCTGCAGCCTGCAACATTCTTCCACACTGTCCACCACTCCGCCGACTTTAGTGTCATCTGCAAACTTACTAACCCATCCACCAATGCCTCTGTCCAAGCCACTTATAAAAATGACAAACAGCAGTGGTCCCAAAACAGATCCTTGAGGCACACCACTAGTGACCTGACTTCAGGCTGAATATTTTCCATCAACCACCACTCGTTGCCTTCTTACAGAAAGCCAGTATCTAATCCAAACTGCTAAATCTCCCTCAATCCTGTGCCTCTATTTTCTCCAATAGCCTGCCATGTGGAGCCTTATTGGACTGTTATTTAAAGCCCCAGAAATATAGCAACTCCTATTAAGGCTTAGTAGGGGAGTTCCTTTTTGCCACTGCAGCCAGTGTGCATTCCCAAGCAGACCTTTCAACAGGGGATCTCCTACAGCTGTAGCCTCCTCCCCCAGGCTGCCGATTTTCTCTTCCACACAACTGACAAGGAAATCACTTCTTCATTCATGCAGGCCTTTCTGGCGCTTTGCTTAGCCCTCACCACTTCCTTCCGGTCGTGTTCAAATCTCAGCCCAAGCTTCCCTGGACTCTTATGTTGCAACCAAGGTGTGAACACAACCTTTTCTGGTACAGAACTTTGTACTGGTAAAAACACTGGGCCATTCTGTCAGACACCTTTCAGACAGTTCCGCTGTCTGGTGTTAACTGAGTGTAAAAATATTAACATGCATGCTAAAGGTTGTGCAACATTTCACACCATTCTCATTACGGATGCTGCATAATTCCCGTTCTGACCTTGTCTGCAAGTCAGTAGTAAAGGAACCTACCAAGTTAAAAAACACTAACTTTTTGCATGTGCCGTAATGTTCACAGTGACTGAGCGGGACACGGATGACACAGCTGGAGAAGGCCACAAACAAGGCATGATGATCTTTGTCAATCTGTAAACCCAGCACCTTCCTGTCATCTTCGCTCGCAGTGTTACACCTGTTTGTTTTGGTTCAAACAGAAAATCGCAGTTAAAGACATTTTCGTAAAGCAGTCAAATCACTCCTGTTTACGTGTGGCTGGAGTAATTTAAGTAAAAAGACAGTTTGACTTCACATTAGATACAGTATGCCATCTTTTTAAACAATCTCTTCAATCCCTGATGATTCAAAAAGCTTGGAAAATTGTCTGCTGTTTAAATAATTCTTCCAAGCAAAGTCCACATTGCTGCTAAATGTTTAGCAGCTGAAGACTGGTACAATTCAGAAAACAGACTAATGAAGGATGGTGTGAAAATATAGTGTCATTAATACAGAGTATTCTTTCTAATTAAATGGGGTGGGAAAACTGACTAACCCTCTTCTACCCTGTACAACATATCCTCATTTAGAATATTTATTTATAGCAGCATTTTATGTCTTTAGATAGCTGATGCCAGACATTACGGATCAATAAGGGAATGACATACTGAAACAGCCCAGTAATCGAGGTTTACTGTAGCTTAGAATATCAACATAGGGATGGCTGATCTTGACACATAATTGTCACTGCGAGAAATTCACAGGTTTCTTCAAACATCTGCACCTTGATGCATCTTTGGATACAACACTTGTTGGAAGACAAGCTGCTAAAAGCATGGTGGACACAGTGGAATAAAAACAATTGTCAAAAAATTCCTCATTCAGTACCTTTTTCATATTCCTGCACCTGACAATATTTACTTTGTAATGGCATTAAATTTCTTGTATACATTCTTGTTTCGGCAAAAATTAAACTGTAAACACCTTACGTACTTTAAAGGGTTAAAAACATCCATTTCCTCCAATAATATGCTGTCGTTGAGAGAACGGGGACTGGTTTTTGTTAACACTTTAAGCACCATGCCAGCTTCTGAACCGATAAAGGTAACGGTGTAGTTCTGACGTGGGCCTGCAGCATTATCGATAGCAATTGCTGTCAGACGGTATCTAGAAAATGAGAATTTAACCTCATTAAAGTATTTCATATCAGCAACGCAGCCTGAAATTTAGTACATCCAGCTGTTTGGATATCTTACCTGACTCTTGTCTTAGTGAACCAGGGCTCCTCTATGAGTGAGGGAACAGCGGAATCCATAAGTGGATGTGATTTGATGAAGGAGAGTGTTTCATCAGGGAAATCAATCGAAACTTTGTAAGACTCTGCCGGACCATCTCCTGCACAGCAACCAGGTCTTTACATTTAAAGAAAGGGTACAGAACTTCAGATTACAGTATAAATGACAGTCTAAAAATTTACACTTGGCAAGAAAGACTTGCATTTGCGCAGCACCTTTCATGACCACAGAACATCCAAAACAGTATCACAGTCACTAAAGTCTGGTCACCGCTCTCACCTTGGAAATGCAGCAAGCATTTTACACACAGCAAGCTCCTCCAAACATTAGCCCAACACGTTTTTGTGATGTTGTTTGTTTGAGGGAAACTCAACACCGCTAATCTTTGAACCAGTGCTGGCGACCTTTCACATCAACCTAAGGCGGGTGGGGGCAAATGGGGTTTTTGTTTAATGTCTCAGCTAAAGACAGCAATGCCAACAGTGTGGCACTGCCTTAGCATTGCTCAACTAGGAGCCTGTTGATCTTTGTGTTCCAAGTGTGAGAATGGGACTTGGATCCATCAACCTACTGACTCAAGGTGAGTCAACAGAACTAAGACTCTGCCCTGATATTAAAGCTGAGAACGGTAACGACAGGAACGCACCTTGGATTTGGCACCCTATCTTCTGGTACAGCTGTCCAAACAGAGTCTGGGGTCTTTTGCTCTTTAAATCTTCCTTTGAATGATTTTTCAATATCTTCCATGTTGAAGGCACACACTGCGGATCCAGGGATGCTGCACAAGGAGGAGAGACAATGCTTTTTAACTACCCTCCGCCAATTCCATTTGATCAATTTTGATTCAAAGTGAAAAGGGGCTTAATTGAGCTCCTGAAAGGAAACAGGATTGGCTCACATCAGCCTGTAGTCTGTCCACCTCTGGGAGTAACAGAGGCAGGCAAAGGAGCAGGTCTGTTCTCCTTGAGGATAACAAATATAAATGAGGTTTGTTGCCTCTGATTTGACCCAAATGCAGGTTGAAAGCGGGAAACCCAATAGTTGAAGAAAGACAAGGATGACAATTGGAGAGACATTAAATGCTTTTATACCACAGCTTGTGGGCCAAGAGAAACTGTGAGATACCTATCTCCACCTCCCAACCAATCTCACAGCTGGGTTTATTTTCTCCTGTGGTCTGTTTCAGAACTCTTCCCCCATATCACTGGACTAAATACATCAATAAAATTAACTGTTTGCGACAGGTGGAGGGGGAGGGGGCATGGAGTCCACCAAATGCAGCATGTGTGCAAACCCAGACTTCGAGGCTTTCTATATTTAAATTCTGCAACCCCAACCTCGTTTTTAATCAGCAAGTCCAATGAGTTGCATAATAGGTCACCCCATCCTCACCTGTTTAACTGGGTTGTAAATACTCCAACAATTACTGGGGACCCATTAATTTCTGTGATGTCTGTGACAGACTGTAACACATCAAAGTAGAAGAACGAATCTCCAGGAACTGAGCAGTTTAAACGAGCTTTCAGAAATGATGTCCAGTGTTTCTCCAGCACTCGTTGCGATCCTCCCATGTCATTCTTGCAAATTCTAGCAACACGGGAATAAACAGCCTGTGGAGCAAACACAAACAACATATTGAACAATGCTCATTTCTACCAAACTGCAACAAAAAGATTGATTTCATATCATTGTTATGTTTTTATTCTCTACTTTTAATAAATTACTCCAGGCAACATTGGTAACTAATGTTTTCTTTGATGTTTGAAACTTTTTTTACTAAGTGGATCTGCAAATAAGGACAGTGCTCCCAGACCTGTGCTACAATATTGAAAAACATATGGTCAATGAATTGTAACTGCTTTAATTAACCACGAGTAAAATGTTTAATAATTTACCATGGCAAATCTGTGTGGGATTGCAAGTAACATGAACAGCATTAGTGAGAATAAAATATTTATTAGTGGAAGCCTTTAGAGAGAAGAATGAATTTTAGAATTTTTTTTGCAAAATTGATTATATTTTCTGTAAGTTTTAGATTTCCACTTAAAGAACAAATGTAAAAAGGAACAGGCTGTGCAAAAGATCCACAGAGGCAATTCCAAGATAAATCCCTTAAACATGGATTCTAATTGTATCACAAGGAAATGCCGAACAATTTATAACCTCCTATTCTTTCTAAATGTGCAATCTAGTTCAGTCAGTCATCACAATTATTCAAGAGCAAACCTGCCATGTGTTTACTGGGCGAGCTGAGATAAATTCAGCAATTTACTTATTTAGGTGAAATTCACTAATATTACTCATGCTTATTTCAGAGCTTGAATTAACACTTCTAAAGGTGCTACTTGCCTTTCCAAGATTGTTGTGTTCAACAGCTATCTCTCTGAAGAAGAAATACACGTAGTTTTCATATTCAACAGCATGTAGGAAGTGAGGCTCTGTGAGGAAAGAATAGATTAAAACATATATATTTAGGCTTCTGGCATATTCGGCTAAACACAGGACTCTAAATTTTGTCACCCACTTGAAGTTAGAAACACTACTAACAAATTGCTTTGTCTAGGAACAAAAGTGTGTGTTATATCGGTAGTAACCTTCAGGTCAGATTCAACTGGCTGCATGATTTTAGCATTACCTTTGATCCATTTTGAATCATATTTAATTGTCCTCAGAGCTGATCCATCCCCCATACTACGGTAGATGACCGCATCGCTTGCTAGGAAATCTGCGACTGTTGCTGAGTACAATTTATTGTCTAAAAAAATCAAACAGATGTAAAGCAAGTTACAGGTTTGAGACTTACTCTGGTGTGATTTTTCAAATTGTACAATGTCCCCCTGTGTCTGCTTTCGAGTATAACAACAGTTCCTGGATACTGTTACTCTATGTATTTATATATATAACTGCTGTAAATGTATATGGATTGGTGTTCTGAATAGTTCTACGTTTAAATGAATAATGGGCAAAATTAATGTTTGTGACACAAACTTGGCACACAACGAGCTGTAGTATCTTTCCAAACTTGTATTGACACCATAAACATCATCAATCATTTAGATTCATTGCTAATGAACATCTTACCAGCAAAGAGGGCAACATTGGTTTGCTTGGCATCAAATGGGCATCGTGCCAATCCACTGACTTCTTCACCATTATAATCCAAAGTATCCAACTGCATAAAATGAAGATAAGTTATACCTTTGTGTCAGCATTGTTCTGCACAACAGCTGTGAAGCAATAACATTTTATATGGCTATAATGCCATTACTATTGTTCCATTCAAATGTTATGCTCTTTGAGATTAGCATTAAAAACTTGCCAAACTGCAAAAAAATTGCTTCTTTTTGAAGTGATTTATTAATATTTTTGAAATTAAGTACATTGATCACAATGCTGTGGACAAAAAAGCGATCCAAATTTAAAAGTCTCCTTTCAGAAATGGAAGTTTCATAAAGCCTTTAAATTTGCAATAATGAAATATCATAAGTTTGTTTTTTGACTTCCATTTTCTGTTTGCAGTGTCCTGGCTGACCTTGGTGTCCATTTTGCTTTGTTTGAAACGCAAAGGTTGAGCTATTCAGAGGGCTTATAAATGTCTCAGTCAATAGTGATATATACATTTGCAGGCTGTAATTCCACCAAATGTGTTAATCACTTAGTCTGCAAAGTGCCAAACCGTTGATGGATTGCTGGAAAATCAGAAGTCACATTGGGCCTATTTCTGCAGAAAAAGGGATCAATTCTTTCCAATGCATCTAATTTTAATTGACAAGAAGTCTCCTCATTACTCACCCGATAGTATCTGCACACAGGGTTAAAAGCGTTTGTGCCACAGACAAAAACAGTGCCATCAGATTTGGGGACAAAGACTTTGATAAAATTGTGGCATTCATCCTAATGGAAAAATAAATCCAAAAGTGCATTAGACAGATACTGCATCTCTGATTTAATCAGTTTATAATAAATGAAAGCAGTCTGTCTCAGTCAAAATACAACATAGTTCAGATAAATGAATGTCTGGTCCAGACTTAGATTATCAATGCTTTACAGGTATTCCCATTCATTCCAATATCTATCAATATGTCACTCCCATTCATCTCAAGTGTATCTATCTCAGCACATGGGTATTTATATTAATCAATAGTTTTGTCAGTGAGCTAATACGCAATGTATTCTGCACTCCACTGTATACAGATCTTGATCTAAGCACAGTGTCTGTGGTAAATCAGTTGGTTATTGGAGAATAATTGTATTGACAGGCAATAATTCATAATACTTACTTTGTGTTTGCCCTTCATAGCACAGTTGTTTCGGTCTTCTTGTCTTGATTTCCAGGTTAGTTTCTGCCACAATGTACAGTGCATAGATACGTTTATTGTTCAGAAATTAAATCAAATAAAAAGATTTTGCAAACTTTTTTAAAAAAGTGTTTCAAGAATTGTCATTTTCAATATTCTTTAGTTGATTACTTTGCTGTTTGCTACAGTAACTTTACAGATATACAAAAATACCATCACTTCACGTGTGTATGGTTGTTGAAATATTCCAGATGAATCTGCATTGTGGATTAACAGTATTCAATACTGTCTCCAACCCTATCTACATGATCACATGCAATTCTTTCCTTTGGCATGCGACAGGAAGCAGTGCAAAACTTCCACTCAACTTGACAGCTCTACGATTTTACAAACTCAGCACAAATTATTGGACAACCTGCCACATTGTATCGTCCTCAAGTGACCAAACTAGCCGCTTCAACCGAATACTCGTGCGTCAGAACTGCTGAGTTTGGCAAGCTCTGTTCGCATTTCTTTAAGTGTACAATGACAGAAAAATAGCACAGCGCGGATAAAGAGAAGTGAGCACAGCTGTACACAACAACTGAAATAACATATTATCCTTTATATGGTGTATTCAATATAACAAACAACAGCGCCAGCAGCCAAAATGAGTGCCAGTCCACAGGAGGAAATACTTGCCTGGGTGCTTGAAATCTGGTGATTAGATTAGATTCCCTACAGTGTGGAAACAGGCCCAACAGGTCCACACTGCCCCTTGGAGCATCCCACTCAGACCCATTCTCCTACAGCCCACACACCCCTGAACACTGTCGGGCAATTTAGCATGGCCGATCCACCGAGCCTGCACATCTCTGGACTGAGAGGAAACCGGAGCACCCGGAGGAAACCCATGCAGACATGGGGAGAATGTGCAAACTCTGCACAGACAGTTGCCCAAGGCATGATGTTAAGCAGGAGAGGGAGATGAAGGGGGCAGAGCACATTGAGCAGGGAGGGTGAAAGGGTGAAAGGTAGAGGCAACTTCTACAAAATTCCTCCATGGGATGTGGGTGCACTGGTTGGGCCAAAATTTATTGCCCATCCCCAACTGCTCAGAGGGCAGTTAGGAATCAACCATATTGCTGTGGGTCTGGACTCACATGTAGGCCAGACCAGGTAAGGATGGCAGTTTCCTTCCCTGGAAATACACTAGAGAGCCAGATGGGCTTTTTACACCAATTGACATTAGTTGCACAGTCACCATTAAGCCAGCTGTATTTTTTATTTTGAAAGGATGACCTGCTAATAATTAGGTTGAAGGAGAAGTAGGGGGTAAACACCCCAAGGCACTAGAGTCAGGGCAGACCACAAGGGTTAGGGTTGGAGTGGAATGGTACAGAAACTCTCTTAGATCAGAAAAGCAAGCACGCTGGAGGCACAGGACTGGGTGCAGGCTATGATACGGACAACAGGGTTTTGGTGGATGTAAAACGAGGGAGCAAAAGTAGATCATTCAGCGTGGAGCCTTGGCCACCATTCAATAAGTTTAAGGTTGATCTGTTTATGCTTCAAGTCCTACATTTCCCTTCTTGCCCACTCACTCAACCTCCCTTAACCTGTCTTTAATTTCCCTATATCCTCTTCACAACATACTTTCCTACTTTTCTTGGCATTACCTACAAACTCAGCTGCCATACTTCTGCACCCAATGTCTGAGTCATTGATACAAATTGGCAAAAAAAAAGGCAAGGCCTCAGCACAGGGAGACGCCACTTGCTACATTCCATCAATCAGACAAAGACCCATTTATGCACATTCCACTTCCGGCCAGGCAGCTATCTTCTTCAATCCATGCCAACATGTCACCCTCTACGCTGTGTTTGTATTTTCCAAATAACGTTTGAAACGGACAATTACCAAATGCCTTCCAAACATCGTACATCTACAGGCTTCTGTTTATTCTCAACAATGTCACTCCTTCAAAAGAACTACAAAGAATTGGTGGAACATGATTTCTCTTTGATTAAACCATGCTGACTCTTTTTCTGATTAGCTTGAGCTTTTCCAAGTGCTATAATCCCTTTAATGATTGATTCTAACACGTTCCCCGTGACAGATATCAAGTTAACTGATCTAACATTTTGCTCCACTCCCTTAAGGGAACAGTTTATGTTTACTATTTCCCAGTCATATGCAACCTCTTCGAAAATCAAGGGATTCTTGAGTAATTAGCACAATACAACTTCTTTTAAGACCAAAGGATGAACTTGACCTGGACCTGAAGATTTGTCAGCCTGCAGCAACTTGAGTTTGTTTTCAGTACCATTTCAATTATGACTGTAATTTCACTGAGTTCCCCTCATTCTTCCACCCCCTGAATTACAATTACTATGGAAATATATTTGGTTTCCCCTAGAGTGAAGGCAGAAGCAAACTATTTATCCATTTCATCGTTATGTATTATTAAATCTCTATTCTCACTTGAGAACCAACTGTCAATTTTTCCTTTTGAATCACTGTAGAAATTCTTGCTATCTAGTTTTACAATACCAGCTAGCTTCCTCTCATATCTAATTACTTCCTCCTGATTAACTTTCAGGCAATCCTTGCTATTCTTTACACTGACTGCTGATTTTATGTGCTGCTCATCTTTGCTCAATTTTATGCTTTTTCCAAGTTTGACGCTTTCCTAATTTCTTTAATTCAGGATGGAGGTGATGGCCTAGTGGTATTATCACTGGATAGCTAGACTTAGAGACCCAGATAAATGTTCCGGGGACCTGGGTTTGAATCCCGCCATGGCAAATGGTGGAATTTGAATTCAAAGAATCTAATAATGACCATGAATCCATTGCTGATTGTCGGAAAAACCCATCTGGTTCACTGATGTTCTTTGGGGTAGGAAACTGCCATCCTTACCGCATCTGGACTACATGTGATTCCAGATGGACAGCAACATGGCTGATTCTTAACTGCCCTCTGGGCAATTATGGATGGGCAATAAATGTTGCCTATCCAGCAATGCCCTCATCCCATGAATGAACAAAGGAATTAACCATAGATGCTGGATTGTCCCTTTACTACAGGAGGAATATACTTACATAGAACTCTGAGCTATCCCCTTAAATGCCTACCATGGAATCTCCACTGGTCTATTCCCCTAGCGTAGTACGCTCGTTCACTTTAGCTAGCTCAGCTTCATTTCCACGTAGTTGCTCATACTTAGGTTTTGAAGTCTCAGCTCTGATCTTCTGCCGTTCAAACTGAATGTAAAATTCAACTATATTGTGGTTACTGCTACCTACGTGTAACTTAACTCTGAAGTCTTATTCATCCTGTTATGTTACACGTACCAAGTCTAATATAACCTGCTCTCAGTTCGTACCAGCAGCACATTCTGGAACCTATCTCGGAAATATGCTGTGACCTCCTCATCCAGGCTACTCCTGCCAATATTACCTTTCCAGTTCAAATGGAGACTCAAGTCACCCATGATTATTGCTGACCATTTATCTCAAAGACCCAACGTTTTCTCTTGTCCACTTTATCCTAAGTTATAGTTATTAACATGGGAGTTTGTAGACTACTCCGACCAGTGACTCCTTTCCCTTACTATTGAACATTTCCAGCCAAACCGGTTCCCCAAAATGATGGGGAGGGGGGTTAGTCAAGACAGCACTGCAATCATCTGGAGACAGTAATTAGTTGATGAGCTGAGGTACAATTGTGGCAGTCGACATTACAGAGTAGGAGGGAGGAATTCTTTACAACAGGGAGTGATCACTGAATTTTTATTGATTGCATAGAGGTCATCCAAAGATTCTTTATATGTCAAGGACCACAGGGAACTTCTTTGGTCTTTCTACCATTTGGCTGGAGGAAGTCGTGGCTCAGAGACCGCTTGTTAGAGAAACACTCAGGGCATACAATGGCAGCTGAAGGTTGAGACACAGTGAAAAGACAGAGCAGCAGTCATCAGCAGACATGTGCAAACTTATCTTGTGTGTTTATGGATGATGCTGCTGCTGAGGGGCAGCATGCAGGTAAGGAGGAAGATACATTATTAAAAAGAGGAAGTGAAAGGAGTGGCAATTGAGATGGAACAAGGAGCAAGGTGCAAGGATTAGATGTCACAGAGTCAGCACAGAAATGAAGGTGTTTTGATGGAAAGGGCCAAATCACGATGGGATGGAAATCAGACAAGTACTTGCACAGTTCACCCAAGGATTTGTCTATTAGTCCAAATGACCAAAATACACAGTGGTTAAGGTGGAGGGGCAGAGCTGATGTGAAAAGGGAAGAAAACAGGAGTTATAAGCTTAAAAAAAAACTTACTTTGCTGGAAATTATTTCTCCCCTTGGAGGATCGTTTAAATTAATAGCATAGACTTGGTCCCTAAAACAAAAAATACAAGTTCAGCATGTAACATGTTTGCTATCGTACAGTTCTAAAACTGAGCAAATCATTCAAGCTTAAGACTATTCTTTCCTTTTTAAATATACTTTTGATGAGAATTCCTACTGGAGAATTTAAAGTTTAATGTTTCAATCTGTGATTTAATACAAAAATGGCAAGGAATAGAAAAACCTACAGTAGCTCAGTTACCTGCCAGCAATATACAGTATATCTTCGATTTTCAGCATTAGCTGATAGTCCAATCTATGCAAAGACTCGTTTCCTAAAAGCCGTCCTCTGAATATCGGATATTGTCTGGAATCTGTGAATACAGAAGGTGGTCACACAAGACTGCATCTCTCAGATCTATGCAGCACATTAACTGGAGGCATGTATCTAGTACAAACCATCTGTAAACATAATGCATCATACTGTAAATTGATTTTACTTGAACAAAACAAAACTGGCACTTTAGCGATCAACACAAGCGTGCAAGACATTAACATTTGTTTTCTAATTAATGATTGTCAGACAATCAGACATGGTTACTGGCACTGATAAGTATTCTTTCAGAGTACTCGTCTGCTCACTGATTCAGATGTTTCAGTTTGTATATTAATTCTCTTTGTTTACAGGTCACAGGGTTCCTCTGAACCCCGAAGCAAACAGGATGGTGAATGTTGAAGGAATGCCCACTGCAGCCAGAGTCAGAAGTCACATGACACCAGGTTACAGTCCAACAGGTTTA
The DNA here is from genome assembly GCF_030684315.1 of Stegostoma tigrinum. Classification (NCBI taxonomy): domain Eukaryota; kingdom Metazoa; phylum Chordata; class Chondrichthyes; order Orectolobiformes; family Stegostomatidae; genus Stegostoma; species Stegostoma tigrinum. The sequence continues at coordinate 22,089,807 of NC_081386.1, read as the reverse complement.
TTTGAAATCACAAGTTTTTGGAGCGCTGCTCCTTCGACAAGTGACCTCTCACTTTGTCCACCCCAGTCCAACACAGGCACCTCCACATCACTGCAGCCCGGATCACTTTGGTGCGAAGACAGCAATTACTGGAGAAACTCAGGAGGTCTTGTAGCATCGGTGGAGAGAAAACAGAAGAGCTCAATTCTGAAGATGGGTCACTGGACTTGAAACATGAACTGTTTTCTCTCTCCGTAGATGCTGCCATGCCTGCCTAGATTCTCCAATGAATTCTGCTTTTTGTTTCAAATTTCTGATATTCGCAGTTGTTTGTCTCTTTTCATTTTGGTGGATCTGCTCTAAAGGAAGGGTTTCTCTGTTCACAAGGCTCAGAGAATGATACTGTATTACCTTGAACACTGCAACCCAAACGATGTCAGGTTTAGAAGAACATTGTCATGTACATGTCAAACTAATTTAAAATCAACACAAATCAAAGAACTGTTTGTGAAAAATGGAGTACTGGTGAGAGCAACAGTTTTACTGATTTCTTTTCAGATGCATTTTCACAAAAAGGATAAAAGGCAATATGTTGTTATCTGGAATGATAATTGACTACCTTCTGGTTATGATGTTATTTTCATTTTCACGTCTGAACCCCCAAAAGGGGCAGCATGTGCTACTAAAAGCTGTAATAAATATAATACGCTTTATCTTACGTATACAAGTTTGTACAAATACCAAGAGAGAGAATCAGTGACTTCAGGTAAAGGGTGTGAACGTTCAATTTCACATCCATCCTGCAACCAATGCACAACTGAATTTACAGGTGCCCTGGAAAGGCAGAAACAGAAGTATCAGAAAGTGTGTTGATCTATTTTTGTCCTTACACCATCCTGACTCTCTATATGCATTTGTGGCTGGAGAGATTTGGCAATTTTAATCTAAGGATGTGGGTGGCACTGACAAGACTATATTTATTGTCTATGCATTTCTTAACAGGTTGATTACAAAAACAGGTTAATTAAACAAAAAGACCCAGGGGGTGGGGGACGCTTGTGGCACAGCAGTCGACTCCTCCATCTGGATCAGGAGAGATAATAAGAACCGCCAATGCTGGAGTCACACAGCTGGCCAGACAGCATCAGAGGAGCAGGAAAGCTGACGTTTCAGGTCGGAAGAAGGGTGCTGACCTGAAATGTCGGCTTTCCTGCTCCTTTGATGCTGCCTGGCCTGCTGTGTTCCTCCAGCTCCACACTGTGTTCCCTGGACCAGCAGGCCTGAGTTCAAGTCCCGCTTGTTACTGAGGTACGTAACAACATTTCTGAACAGGTTGACTAGACAAAAAGGTTAAAGCAAAATAAAAGCAGACCCGGGGGTGGGGGTCCTCTTGTGGTGCAGTAGTGGTGTCCCTACCTCTGGGCTGGGCCATGGAGGCCTGGATTCAAGTCCCACTTGCTCCAGGGAGGTGTGAGACAAAATCCCTGAACCGGCTGTTTTAATAAAAGAGAAATGCAGACCCAGTGCATTGCCTGTAACAAACATCCAGTTGGCTACATGGGGTGATTTGCTGCTGGTGGCTGATAATTTTTTTAAAAAGTCACTTCCATTTGGTGGTGTGGAAACCATTCAATTGCGATAACACCTCCAGATATCGAGGCAAAACAAAAAGCATACTGAAGGGCTGAGGTGGTGCAGTGGTTATATCCCTATCTCTGGGCCAGGAGGCCTAAGTTCAACTCCCACCTGCTCTAGAGTTGTGTAATAATATCCCTGAACAGACTGGTTAGACGATATCCATAAAATTGACTAAGGGACAGGCCTGCAAAATTCCCTAGCCTGGGTGGGGATTACCCCTTATAACATCACGATATCTTGGTGTTCAACAATAAACTATGGTCCTTCCCACCCAGATCTCACGAGTTATTACGGCAGCAAATTCTAGGTTTTTGACCCTGTGATAATGAAGAAATGGTAATGCATCCAAGTTAAGACGGTGTTTGTCTTGAAGTGAAATGAAACGTAGCAGCATTCCAAAGATCCTGCTGGTCTCCGTGGTGGAGAACGTCTTGGGACAAGGAGATAATGTTAGTAAGCCTGGTGGCTTGCTGTACTGCGTTCGAAAGGAAGGTGTATACTGCAAGCATCCTACACCAGTGCTGGGTACTGTGCTTAGTTTACTCAGGCAGCAGAATGTTTCCTCCTGGGTGGTGCTGAACTCACACACTGTTGCAGCAGCATCCATCCAGGTCTGTTGCAACTCTTCCAGCCCATGTGACTTGAGCCTTATTGATGGTATAGAGACTTTCCCAATCAGCAAGTGGGCACTCGGCATATCTAGCCCTAACTCCTTTTGAGGCCAATGGAATAGAGGTAGCTGGTAGTTTGATGTGTTTTTGAAAAGCATTCAGGGTTCAAAGCTTACTGACCAGCACTATTTTGACAAACTGGATCCTGTTGATCATGTACCGACTTGCTGTGAGCTTGACTTTCATCTTCAAGTCAAAAGCTTGTGGGATTAAGGTCCACATAAAGGATTTGGCAAATAGTTGATGGTAGAGTCTTGGGGAATGTTGCCGAACAAGGAAACCTAGGGCGAAGGTGTATGGTTCCTTGAAAGTGGAGTCACAGGTAGACAGCATCTGGCAGGCTTGCCTTCACTGGTCAGAACGCTGAGTATAGGAGTTGGAACGTCATGTTAGAACACTGTGTACAATTCTGGTCGCCCTTCTACTGAAACAATGTTGCCAGGACTGCAGGGTTTGAGTTATAGGCTGGGGCTGCTTATCAACTCAAGCATCAGTGGCTGAGGGATGACCTTACAGAGGTTTATACGATCGGCAGGGGATGGATAGGGTGCAGAGCCGTGTGTATCCCGCAGCGGGATGGACCAAAACAAGAGGGTATCGGTTTAAGGTGAGAGGTGAAAGATACAAAAAGGGATTTAAAAGGCCATTTTTTCATACTGAGGGTGGTGCATATATGGCAGAAGCTGCCAGAGGAAGTGCTGGAGATGAGTCCAGTTACAACATACCTGGATGGGCTGAATGCTGGCAAACAGGACCGAGTCAGATTGGGATGTCTGGTCAGCACGGGTGAGCTGGACCTGAAAGGTCTGTTTCATGCTGTATAACTCTATCGCTAAGGGTGTACTGCATCTTTGGAGCCATCACCATTCAGCAGAGATGTTAGCCAAAGTTCCTAGTCGCTTGCTTACAAAATATGACACTCCATGAAGAAAAGCAGAAGTCTTCCTGCCGAAGGAAGGACATTGTCCAGGACATCCATCATAAAAGGCTTATTCTGTTGTTTGCTTCCCCTTCATGGGGCCTTGTTGTCTGTTCAATTCAACAATTAGCATTTTTCGAGTTTAAACATTGAGATGGTGAAGGCTGGTTATGTTACTGGTCATGTGCAGTCAAACCCAATTAACTGACCTGAAAAGATCTGGCCAGTGACACATATCCCTAGTTCAATCACTGAGCACAGTGTAGCCAAAATGTTACAAGTGGCAACTGCAGCCGAAATTATTACTTTTAAGTATATAAAAGATATAGTAGCATGATGAGATGGAAAATGAATGCCTTAAAAAGTAGAATCATAAACAGTGACGTGAATTATAAAGACAACATTAATCTATGTAATGTGAATAATGATTATTTTTATACCAGATTAAATTTTACAACTGTCCTTTGCCAATTTGCACTGTAATTATTACACTGCCTTGAACTGCAGGCTTGTTTTGTTTCAATAACAGAATGGTTTACATTATCAGGTGACTGAATTTTGTTTTTCTAAACTCATTTGCACAGGCACAGACAGAACGATGGTATTCCAGGAGCCATGACACTTACGGTGGAACTCAATGGTGTTAATGGGTTCATCATCTTCCGGGAAACTGACCGCTGCTGTTGGGCAGGTCATCAACAGGAAGAAGGGCACCATGAAGGAGGAAAACTCTCTACTACATAGCCTCATGCTGGCCACAGGGGGTCTTGCTTTCACTAAATGGAAGCTACCTGCAAAAACGAAAAACAAAAAGTGGTTAAATCACACATCAACACCAGTGCTATTTTTTATTCATTCACAGGTTGAAGGCATCGCTGGTCAGGCAGTGTTTACTGCCCAGAGGGCAGGTAAGAATCGACCACATTGCTGTGGGCCTGGAGTCACATGTAGGCCAGACCAGGTCAGAACGCCTGTCTGGCTGGAAAACCCAACTGGATAACTAAACAATCAGCAACAGATTCACAGTCATCAGTGGAGTCTTAATCCCAAATTTTTAATCAAATTCACATTCCAGGATTTGAATATCAGTTCCCAGAATATGTGGGTCTCCGGATTAACAGTTCAGTGATAATACCACCAGGCTTTTGCATCCCCAGGTTGTAATTTCTTCCATTCTACCCTGGAGCATGTAGTCAAAAACATAAATTCTATCAACAACAAAAATAGAAAGTGCTGGTGAAACTCAGTAAGTCTGACAGCATCTGTGCAGAGAAAAAACGAGTTAACATTTCAGATCCAATATGACTGTTCCTCAGTGACCCAGTTCTGGGTGCTTTTCTTTCAGATCCTCAACACCCACAGTTTCTTGTTTAATTTTAGCATGAATCTGTTATGTTCTTCTACAATATCCCTTGCTAATATGTAGTTTTAAATCCAATATGTTACTGTTTAAAAAAAACTTAAGAAATTTGATATAGAAATTGAATGATCAACTATAATAATGAAATCCAAAAGGGTACCCTGTCCTAGACCAACATATAACCATCAAGCAACTTTTTATAGACTGTGGGATGTTCCTGTCTGCTCACTGAGATATAGACACTGGTGAATGGTCATTGTCATGATTTTACTTTCAGTCAGAGCATATCTTTTCTCTGCTATTGACATCTATTCTGGATTTGTACTTGGTTTCATCTCCTCAACTCTCTACCCTTTGTTCTCGGCCCCCTCGGTACTTATTTTCTCTAGTTTTCCCTCACATTCACTTTTGTTCCATTCGCTTTTCCCCTCCAATTTCAACAGCATAAACCCCAATACATTTCTGTCTCTTTTTCAAGTCAAAACAAGAATGATATTTGACTTGAAGCATTACCTCGGTTTCTCTAACACGTGTTTTTTTTTGCTTACCGCTTCGGTGTTTTGCAAAGGTAGCTATATTTCAAAAGGACTTAAACGGCTTCGAAGAGCATTGGGACGTCCCTAAGTTGTGAATTAAATTGTTGCTTTTTTTGGTCACGTCTGTAGCTGTTTTTCCACTCGACTTAATTAAAACAGCTTTGATTTAAGCGCACATTATTTATATTTGATTGATAACCAAAGACAAGAATAAGCATAGCTCAAATGTTTGGGCAAGTTTTGAAAAGTGCTTCTGCAGACTGTTTCGTTGATAAATATTTTTAATCACAGAATGGCAAATATGTTGAAGAATCCTTGCTTGATGAACGTTCAGTATAAGAATTCCATGCGCAAAAAAATAAAATCCATATTCTGCAGATTGATCCTGAGGCAAGCTTTGAAAAGCGATGATTTTTTTCCTATCTGCCCATAAATTTATTGGTCCTTGAAACTAACTTCTCTGACACATCCAGAGTTAACCACTTATTATGTGATGGTAAGACACAATCTTTAATTCCAGATGTCATTAATTTTGGACTTTTGTCCATCTGAGGTGGTTTAGCTCTACAATAAATCCCCTGCAGAGTCAACATGATGGGTTGGCAAAGAGGTTAGCACAGCTTTCCTCACAGCACCAGGACCCAGGTTCGATTCCAGCCTTGGGTGACTGGCTGAGCAAAGTTTGCATGTTCTCCCACTGTCTGTGTGGGTTTCCTCTGGGTGCTCCACTTTCCTCCCACAGTCCAAAGATAGGCAGGTTAGGTAGGTTGGCCATGCCAAATTGTGCATAGTGTCCAGGGGTATGCAGGCTAGGTTGGTTAGCCATGGGAAATGCAGGGTTACAGGGACAGGGTCAGGGGTTAGGTCAGGGTGAGATGCTCTTCAGATGGCATTTTCCGTATTGTAGGCATTCTACGATTCTATGTAAACATATACGTACAAATTAACTGAGTTTGTCTTTCAATGGCACTCCCATGGAGAAATTGTAGCAGGAGACTTGTTGCTAGGCATGTTTGGGCTGGTGCTTCATATCGAGTTTGAGAGGAGGAGATATCATATTCAACAGAAACAGAAGCAGAAATATATAGAATGACTCAAATTTTCCCTGCACAGTAAGAGAGATCAAGTTGCTTTTCATTCCTGGTGGTATTGAGTTTAGCAATTCTTTCATGGAACAATGCTATAGAGCTCACAAATCCTGTATGCTTTGACGTCACAATTTTTCTCTATTCCTTTCCAGGGGACACCTGCATGGCTCTGGTTTCCCAGGCACGGGCAGCCCTCTGGCACCTCGCTCAATTGGCTGTTCTCCCTCATTGGAGAGCTTTGTCTCCACACGCACAGTGCCTGGCAGCAGACAATGGGTCGAAACAAGAACACGGGTTCATTCTTCTGCTTCTGAGCCTTCAGCTGTTTAAAGCAACTGTAATGCTGCCTCCATTAGCCCAGTGAACAGCACAGACATGGATCACTGCTGTCTCTAATTCTCAACACTTGCTGATATCAGCAGTAGGAAGGCTGTTCTGCTTTTATTGGAGGCTCTTGAGCAAGCATCAAAGGCCAGAGGATTCCCCATAAGAACGGTCAAAATAGCTCCAAGGAAATGAGCAATATTTACATCAATTAATTTGAACCCAACTCCAATACATCACAAAAATGCACAATGTATGTACTTATTGTTTAGTTTGGCAAGTGTTCTATAAGGACATGGTTCCGATAGGGTAAATGTGAAAGACTGCACTAAGCTCCATCCAATTAGTACGGGGGGGGAAAGTAGAACGTTTCCTAGGGTGAAGATGTATATCCGCACAATTCCTGAAACAATGCCTAACTTACAAATGTGTCTTCTCCCCAGTTGCTATTGTGTCATGGACTCTATCTTGTTCAATATGATATCTTCTTCTTGTTAAGATTCACCAGTGGCTTTCTTCCACCAACATAAACTAAATAGGCCCTTACACCCAGGCAAGGAAAGACAAAGAAAGCAAACTAATGTGGATGGGGGAAATCTGAAATAAAAATTAGAATGTGCGAGAGAAACTGAGCAGGACTGATCACACTTGTCAAGAGTAAAACAAAAAAAACGAGAGTTAACACTCTGAATCTGATATGACTCTGCTTCAGAATGGGAAGATGAAAGATGACGTCAGTAGCAACTACCTCAGCACCAGCTAGCAATGGTTGGCATCACAGTACGTACAACAGAAAATACTACACTAATCTGTAAAATGACAAGGCCATTGTGTTTTTTCTAGACCAATTGTCTAAATCTTAATGGACAGTATATCCTGCTTGTCACTAGTTACCTTTAGGCAGTAATTAGAATGACAGAGTGTGATAATAGTGTATGGTTAAAACAAAGTCACATAATGTTTTCATTCTACAGCTGAACGTGGTGAAAATGTGGTGTTCTCCTTCTGTTCCTGTGAAGGATAACTTGCTATCACAGAGGAGGTGGTAGTCTAGATTCTGTAGGCTGCTGAGTGGAGGCAATTACAAGATGTAACATTTACCAATTCAGGTTCCCTTGAACTTTTAATTTTATTACACAAAATGAGATATAGCTTGTCCTAGTCAAGGCCTTTAGCAATTGCTAATGAGATGCTGTGTATCATAAGCTTGGATGCAATAACTGAAAGAGAGCAAAAAAATGAGATTTGATATCACTTTTCAAAAGAGCACCCAGACTTCTAAAAGGCCAATTTACCATGTTTGATCAGGTAAAAACAACACTTGTTTTCAACATGTTAATGGAACAAAAGTCTTAATAAATAGTAGAGAAAAGGCTATACTTGCTTCTGTTTCTACATCATAAAAAGTAAAAGGCTATCATCGCCCTTTGCGAAGGAAGGCTCAGCCTGGTATACTGCTGATAAAAGACCAGAAAGCTTGGTGATACTAATTGGTGCAGCCACTCAGCGGTAATAATTGCTTTCCTTAACATTTATAACTTTCAAGGTTACAGGTACTTAAATATTGTGAACGGTTGCAGCCATCAGTTCATGTATGACGCAAGGAAATACAAAAAATGGAGAATAATTACATTATTTCTCCTTGGGTTGGGAAAGACAAAGAGAAAAAAAAAACTTAGAGTCAAGTTACCCGCAGCTCTTGTACAAGATAGTGAGATTATCAAAAATGTGTCATGGACATATGGCTTTTTATGCATGCACCTTGTAAAATTTCAAGGCTGTGAAACAGTTATATTAGTGCCACCTTGTAAAATTTGTAGTGATTACAATGATGTGCATTGAATACCGAGGAAAGCTAACCTATCTACAGAATAAAAAACCCAGCTAATTAGTGTTCCCAGCTGCTTTCCTCTGTCAGGATTTTTGATGTACAGTACTATTTAAATTGTGAAACTTGAAATTTATGATTATGGAATAAGTTAAAATTAAGGTGCAAGAACACGCAGGTGAATGCAGTGGCCATCTCTCAAGTCAGTAGCTTTATGTAGCAGTTGCTGGTGCTAACCCAAGTGCGCAGTCCCTCTAGTTTCTAAACAGGCCGAGGAAAGCAGGCTAACTGATTAGAATCATGACAAATTGTGTTAGCCTTCAGGCAAAAAAGTTAAGCATTTCACTAAATTTGTATTTTGATGACTTCATGTTTTTATAATGCAAAAAAGTGAACTTAATCAATGTGAGCACAAAAGGTAATGTTTCAAGCTTGCTTGCTTGGTTTATTTTGAAAGTAACTTAGCTGTGGTACAGCAGGATTAATGTTGAGGATTCCTGACAGTCATGGGCTAAGCTACAGATCCAAAACTGCTGGGTGACCTTTGCTCTGTACCATTGACCTGCAATTCCAGCTCTGTTTTATGGGGCGACTCACCACACAAAACCTGGTCAGGCAAATAATACAAGCTGGTTAAACTAGTCAGTATTGTTTGAACTAAGCCACTACAGTCAGGTTCAGGGCTTTGTGTTTAACTGAAACACAGCTTCAAATATACGAACTTGCTATCTGTTAAGTTACATTGGGGAAAAACAACCCTTTCTCTCCCCATCAACCCACCCAAGTAATGTAGGAAGAGTTTAAACCATAATATTTTAGAATACTGTAATGTATTACCAATGGAAACGGTATGGACAATAAAGAAAAATAAGTACAATAGGTCTCTGCTGCTGCTTAATTGTACCGATGGATAACAATGTTTAAAACCACAACTTGTAAGTGATAAATTCTCAACCAGCTCCTCAGCGCTTTCATTTTCAGATCCCGAGTTTTGTGCTGATGTTGTTTTAATAATTTTACACTAAATGAGATTTTGAGGGCACATCTAGAATTTGGAGACTAAGCGGTGTCTGTGCTTTATCTGTGGCTTGATTGCTTATGTCTGAAAATGCAGCCTCAACATTGATTATATGCATTAGGGAGTTGTTTTCTGGAGAGGAAATGTATCCATACAGTCAACTTTGGCACATAAAGCTTTTGCCCAGTACAGACTTGTTGAAAATCTCTGCAGCTGGTCATGTTTGATGTTAACCTATGACTAAAAGTCTTTCAATATTTTTACCCCAACCATGTAAGACAATATCAAAATTTTATTTTTAAAAAAAGCCATGAAGCTTTATACAAGCACTCCAAGCTATACCACAATTGACATGTTTCAATTGATCTATACATTTATGGCACTGATTGTATTTTTAATCTGATTGTCACACTTTAATAATGGATATAGCCAGATTTATTAACTATGGTCTTTTGCATGAATATCTGGAGAGGTAGGCAGAAGCAACACTGCCAGTTAAGAATAAAAGGATACACTAAGCAGTCAAGTAATTCACTCAATTTGTTTCACATTTAAAAGATCCCCTGCTTTTTTGAAAGTGGTTTTCATGGTAATTTTGATACTTGGCCGGACTGCAGAAATAACACATTCTTTTATATGCATCTAAAGTGTCCAAAGATCTGTGTATGGAAAAAAAAACTTATTTTCAAATCCATTCATCAGAGTTTAGAAACAGTTTCAAGAGGTTCATAACGGTAGCCTTACAACACTGGCAAGCCAAGAAGAATCACCAACATAAGTTATGAACTGCATTCAATAATCTGATAATGTGGGGTTGGCACTAGAAAAATGAGCAAGGAAAAACAAAATAAAATGCCAGACTGTCACAACAATCCAAGTAGATAATTAATGCCCTTCACAAAAGGATGTTTCACGTACACGTGATTCTAACCCAACAATATGACTGCCTATTAATGCTCCAAGGGTAACTTGGGACAGACAATAACTTGGTTGTGTCACCCACATTTTACAGGAAAATGTTAAATCTGAGACATGAAAACCAGCAAATTTACCCATAAAGTCAGCTACAGCACCTCTACCTCCACATTATATTTCTCTCTTCTGGGCTCAGGACTGGAGTCCTGTAGTGCTCACAGTTAACTTTATGTATCTCTGACTTGCTAAATAAAATGCTTGAGTGCCTTCTGTTGTAGGGTTCAAGTGTAAACATGACAGCCCCTTAATGGCTAAGCTTGCTGTCAATCATTAACGAAAAGCTCCTGGCATTTTAGAGAAATGCTTCAATTCTCAGATTAGACTGAAGATATTTTCTCCCAGATACATGTGATTAGAAATCAAATTCAAATCAAACACTGTTCTTATGGATCACTGCCTCTCCAGCATTATTAAAGCAATAAGCCTGTGGTTCTCTCAAAATTTGTTGGCTTCAATGGTAAAATGCTGAACACATTTCCGAGGCTAAAGGTTACACCCTGGCTCACTTCTCTGTAATCTGCTGTGCTTTCTGACACTCAAATTTCAACATTTAAGCAATTCAGGTGGGAAAAGAAATGTTTATTTGCAATTTTTTTTAACCCAAGTTTTAGATAGTTGGATGTTACCCTGTAACTTTAGCAAGTTAGAAGCTACATATATGACTCAAAAAAGACTTAAAATATGGTCACACATTTAATTGAAAATAGCATTATGGATTGTGTGCTCAATGGCAGTATCAGTTACTTGAAGCTTCATGTAAAAATAAGTTCTACAGAAATCCACCCTTCACCACCTCCAATGCTGAAATTAACCAATTGATTGTACACTCTGACCAAACTGGTCTGTAAGTGTGACCACTGAACTGGATCATCCCAAGGTAAGGCCAAACAGACAAAAGGCCCTGCATGTTTTGGATGTTAACTTTAGTTATTATAGGTGGACAATGCAACCAGTGGTGTGGAAGAAACAAATAGCTGTAGCCAGCTGTGCTGTTCACAGTCAGATGATCATTCTGTAGTTCAAAATGAGTCCGGAGCCAGTAGCCTGTTGTGGCCAAGGACAGGATGATAGATGATCTACACACATTGTCCGATTGCAGAGAATGGGAGAAGTTCACTATATGCCTATTAAAATGCTCATCTTTGTTAGTTAACACATAAAGTAGAAAAATCAAGCAGAAATAAACAAACACTGGTACCCATCGTATTTCCATTCAGTTTACAATTCGATTCTGTGGCCTCAACTGTTAAATTAGGACACAAATAGGACTGCTTCCTGACAGAAGTTAAATAATTTCACTGAAGTAACTTGAAGCATTTAGACCAAGCTGTTTTTCTTGTATTAACAATTCTCTGGCCCATTCATCCTGAACAACTGGCAATTGAATGTAGTACATTCTGTCACAGAAGGGAGTGTTAACAGCACAAAGAAAATGGTCAACTTCAGCCAAAACTTCCATTTTGTAGGAGGCTGACTTTTTAAACAAATCTATTCAGAGTGGAGATCGCACAACTAAACATCTAAAATGTTCAATTTCATAGCATTTTGAAGAACAAAATATGGTTTGCTGATGTTTCATAACTAAAAACTGCTAAACAAAAATGAAAGTGCAGTTTAAATGTCATCTGGTCTAAACTATTTTGTAACACTGCATTTATCAAATGCCATATGTATTTTCTACATCAATTTGTTTGAATTCTGAAGATAATCCAAAAATTATTGTGCCTCAATTTCACAAACATAGGTCATATGAAGAAATGATGATCAGGAGACTCTCAAAGTAAACAGTGAGTTTTTTTGATCTGAAATGGGTTGTGAAAACAAGTTCAACAATACAATTCAGTAAAGAACTGGAAGAATGCTGGGACGGAAAAATAAAATCACCGGACTATGGGCTTTACTGGGAAGCACCAAAGAGCCACCAGTGGTACAAGGAGTTCGGTGGCCTTCTGCAATGCACTGGTCATTAATTGGGTTATTCATGTGTTGATTCGGTAGTTAATTTACTGTAGGCTTAAGAATCTCTGGATCTTGTCTGACTTTCAAAGTATAAAATAATTCTCCGTGCAAGTAATCTATCTCCATATTCCTAAGGAGCCAAGCAATCCCTTATAAAAAGGTAGCATCTATTGCTATATGATGAAGCTGAGCCATGTGTTTTCTCTTAACTACCCTCTGAAATGGCCCTTCGGCAAACCACTTAGTTCAAGGGCAATTGGAGAAGGATAACAAATTCTGAATGTGCCAAGATGACCACACCCCAAAGAATAAGCAAATAGAGAACTGAATGAACAAACATCAATTTCAATGTCCCTTCTAAGGAGGGTTATATTACTGACAACATTAAATTAATGTACTAATAAAGCAAGCAAACAAAAAACCTCAAGTGGATTTATCCATGTTTGCTGTATAGTTTATCTAGGTTTTAATTGCTTTTACTTGCATTGACTTGTGATCTGCCAGCGACAGGTACATGTTACTGGCTGGATGTTCCACTGGGCTGATGGTGACATTTCCAGTTGTTTACAAGAACCAATTTATTCCACTGTTTACTAGACTATTAAGACAATTTTTCACAATTGTACACCTCTGGTTTTCATGGGCAGAATTTTAAAAAGTGAACATTGAAAATTCCAGTGCAGGGCTCAAGTATGGCCCAAATCAAAGCAGAGGAGAGCTGAAAGATCAGTTTAATCATCTCCAAATAAAAACATTACCTTCAGATGACTGCGCATGGGATACAGAGGCACTTGAGAGGCTAGAGAGCTAATGTCTAGGGAGGATTCACAAATCAGAAAAGGATTGACAGGCCAAGTCTCTCTCCTTCTGAAAAAGAGAGTGTGATTGGAGAGGTCTTCAGTATTATGAAAAGCCTTAACCGAGATGATATTGAGGCAGAGAATGCTTCTTTTTGTGAAAAAGAACATTACTGACAGCCGTCAACGTAAGACGATCACCAAGAAAGCCAAAAAGAAATTCTGAATAAACTTCTTAACCCAAAGACTGGTGAGAATGCAGAATAAACTAGCACAAGAGAGTGGCTGAAGTGAGCAATGTAGATACATCTGAAAAGAATAAAAGAGTTACAGTAGTAGATTTAAATTAGAAAAGATGGGAGGGAGCTCGAATGGAGCATAAACACCAGCATGGGCAAGCTGAGCTGACCAAATGGCCAATGTAGATATTATGTAAACCCAAACAGGGAGAGTTATTTGTTCTATCTCTGTAAAAGGAGTGGACAATGGAGAAAGATTAGAGAAGCTAAGTTTAATAGTCAGAGCAATAAAATAAATCCGTAGTCTCAACAAAGTAAGTGAGGAATGAATATGCATTGATGATAAGGTGAGGCCAATTTATTACTCAAGGAAAATCAATCTGTAGGATGACAGAATTGAATTAGTGACAAGTAACAAATTTACACTGGCAAATATGGTGGGGAAAAAGGGAGCAGGCAAGTATATTAAAACTCAAGATTCAATGGACAATTAAGGACCAAAAAAAGATGACTGACCCATCAGGCTAGCCTTTCTGATACTCCCAACATCCAACTGCAGTTTGAATCAACTTGTAATCTTTGACTCTGGTAGATTGTGCCCAGTGTTCAGCATCCTTTGACTACATAAATTGGTTCTGTAAACTGCCTCAAATTTATATTTATGCATTCATGAAATTATTCTACAAATTTCCAATCCAGAATGTACTCTGTTAGCAAACATTAAGCACCCCAAAAATAAGAGCAATTCTGAGATCTTTCTCAAAAAAAGAGGTGTTGACTTGCACATTAATTTAAGGAGATTTCTTGCTCCAAAAGGTCTGGCCACACCAAGAGCTGTTGGGTGAAGCACACCATCCATCTGAAAGGACTGAAATATACAAGATCAAAATCAACAAATCAATGAATTGCACTGCACTCGCTAGCTGTTCATTTCATACCGGCAAAGGTCAAAGAAGGGCATAAGATCCTCCTCTACCTGGTTCCTCTCCTGATTGAAGAGATGGTGTGAGACAGGATTAAGCAAAAAGGAGAAAACAGAAATGAGGAAATCTTTGATACACAAACTAAGTTTAAAATTTCCAATGTAGCTTGCAATATTGATAGATTGAAGGGATCAGTGTAAAATAACAAATTGCTCAAATTGAACACATCTGCAGGCTTAATTTTATCATTTAATTAACACTAAGTTAGATAGACTCACCTTATAAAATGTGTTTCCATCTATTGTGCGAGTTTCTATTGAGAAATGTGCAATTTGGTAAAATTGCACCTACTTACAAAGAAGTTATGACTGCAACTAATTTTAAATTACATTTCTTTGACTAGGCAGAAAGACAACTTTTCAGCGCACTTCATTAGATTTTCCTTTCTGGCAAGTTATCTGGTAGAATGTCATTTTATAAAGTTGTATCATGTTGCTTAAAATGTGCGGTCACAGTATTCATTTCGATGTAGTCTTTTTAAAAACAAAACTGGTGCAGATGGAACTTGAACAGGTCTCATGGCTCAGAAGTAGGGACACTACCTGACAACAGAACTTAACAGATTGGATTAGACATCATTACGTCGAGGAAATACTGGCTTTGATGTCTTGAATAAAGAGGCAACATCCTACAAAGCAAATGCAGTATCTCCTTGTCTTCTGCTGAGATTCTTGTGAATTAGATTTCTCAGTAATAAATTAAAAGCTATGAATAATTGCCAGTTATAAATTATAAAGGAAACAAATAGGTTTGAGAACCTGCAATGTCCCTTTTGATACTTAATTTTCCATGTCTAAATGTCTCTCTTGCTCTCTCTCTCTCTCTCCTTCGAAAGATTACCTCCATTCACATTTTCACCTACTGTTGAAACAGCAAGACATTTTTGAATTCATTCTTTTTCATGGAATTTGGCATTTCTGGAAAGTCAAGTATTTGTTGGCCACCCCCCATGTGCCCTTGAACAGAAGTGGCCTGCAAGCTGTTCAGAGAGCAGCCAAGTAAGTCTGGAGCTAGGAGATGCAGGGCAAACCAGGTAAGGATAACAAATTCCTGGAAAGAAAAAGCCATTAATGAACCTGATGGGTTTTTACAACATCAATGATACTTTCATGGGCACTATTACTGAACATGGCTTTCAATTCCAGATTCACTTTGTGCTGGGATTTGAATCTTTCTGCACAGCATTTAGCTAGGCCCTGGGATTCTTTTCAAGTGGCATTTCAGCCTTTCATAGATATAGTCATCACCATTCCTATTTGGATTAGGAGTATGTCTGCCTTTATTATCCACGGCAGATCTCTCTATCTCACTAGAATCTTTGGCAATTATTGAAGCCTAAATTTAAATTCCAGATGGGAAGTTGACTGCAGCTCTGTTTTCACTTGAGACAGGCATCAGTGTCACCATGCTCAATAGGAATACACACCATCCAAATCAACCACTTCACATTTTTCACAGCTTTGTGACAGGAGAACACAACACTACAGGGAGAGTTTGTCAGTGCTGCAAAGAGCAAATAGAGACCAGCGTGTAGGACAACACAGTTGTACCATTGCTTTTAGAGGCCTACGGACAAAGTTTTTGCTTTGTTTCTAAACTTCGTTCAATGTTAAAAGAGAATTAAACCTGTAATTTTTTTTTCAATAAACAATACACAGACATCTGCATAAAATGATGTAGTACATCTACATGAGTCCTGACCTGTGCAACATGGGACCCAGTAAGTGGGATGGTGTGTACTTGTAAACTCAACTGTTCTGCATGTGGGTGTGAGGTAATTGGAGGGACCTAAGCAAAAATCACTTTGGACACGTAAAAGTAAATATTTTTTGCAGAATACCTGTAAAAGTATAGATTAGCATTGGACAAGCTTGTTCTAGTACCTGATAGTAGCTTAAAAAAAAGGAGAGATGGTGAAATGGGGAACAGTTCAATCATTAGTAAAAAAACGTGAGCCCCGTTTCTATTCTGACAAGAATTAGAACCAGAGTTAAAGCAGCAATATATCTATGCTCTATTTTGATAGAGAAAGGGTACATTTACAGACCCTCTGCCCTTCCTGGATTTCAGATCTTCTACTGAAACTATCTCTCTTTCATGTAGATGTTACTTCTGGACACATCTACTCTGACATTCTCCAGCTGACCTGCCACTTTAATTTGGGCTCATTCAGAAGTCTAGTATTGTACTTGTATCCCAACCCATTTTTGGAGAAGGGTCTAGGCCCAAAATGTCCACTTTCCTGCTTCACTGATGCTGCTTGACCTGCTGTGTTCATCCAGCTCTACACTTTGTTATCTCTGGCACCAAGACCTATTTGCCCAGCTCCCCTGTGCTCAATAAGCAGATGTCCACAGTAGCACCTCAAGTTTAAAATGCCCTCCTTGTATTCAGTCCCTCCATGGCCTCACCCCTTCCTCTCTCGGTAATGTCAGAAGTCACACAACACCAGGTTATAGTCCGACAGGTTTATTTGAAATCACAAGCTTTTGGAGCACTGCTCCTTCAGCTGGTGAAGTGGAGGGAAGTGCACAAACACACAAATTCTGTGTGTGTGTGTTTCCCTCCACTTCACCTGACAAAGGAGCAGTGCTACGAAAGCTTGGTGATTTCACATAAACCTGTCAGACTATAACCTGGCGTCGTGTGACTTCTGACTTTGTCCACCCCAGTCGAACACTGGCACCTCCATATCATCGCTGGGTAAACGTCCTACAAACCTCCAACAGTTCTGCATTTCCCCAAGTTTTCTACTGCACCCATTGTCTTCTTTGTTCTAACAGTGGCAGCCATGTCTCCCATCACCCAGGCCCTAAGCTTTAGAACTCAGTCCCCCCAAACCAAAATAGCTCCAGCTCTCAGTTCAAAGTGCTCACTTCCTCAGAGTCCAAAGTTTCCCAGTATCTCTCTGATTTTTGCTTCTTATTTTGCTTGATAACACTCCTAGGAATCATCTGGACATTTTATTATATTAAAATGTGCTTTATTAATATACGCTGATGTATGATACAACAATGTTTAATTATATAAAATAAATTCATGTGTATTCTCACTGAATTCTTTCTCTACTATAAATCTGAATAAGTCATGCACGCCCACATTAGTACAATGAACAATTTGGCACATTGCCTTATCAACTGAAGTAGAACGGGTACATTATAATTTTTAAAAACAAATGTTCCTTTAAGTACTCTCGAGATTACCAGTTGAATCAAACAACTGTTTTCTCCCCCCCACAATTCTGTATTCATTCAGTGCTTAAAGAATAGTGTAACAACACTAAAACCCCTTTCTAACTGCAGGCAATGTGATATTGTAGTCATTTTCACTTGAGATGTATCCTAGATGGAAATTTTATAATTTCCATTCACAAGCAATTGATGGAGAGGTATAAAAGTTCAATAAGCCTCCAAGTCTGCCAATTATCTTTCCTACTTTAAAAGGGGTATATTTTCTCCTACATAATTCATGTCAGTATCAAATATAGTTTTCTTTATAAACAAGGATATTGCTAGTTGTGAATAATAGAAAGCTCATAATGTTACATGCCTTGCAACTATTCAAGGTAATGCTAGCTGGATGAATGCATGCATTTTCTCATCATGCCCTTCAACACTTCAACTATTTAAACACAGGAGGGTGAACTAAAGTTCATGTGAAATACCACTCTGGGCAAAGAATCTCAGCAAGCACTAGGACCTTGCAGACTCCAGAACTCAAGTGCTGGAAGACAGCGCAGAAGTCCTGTGCTTGCTTCCCCCCCCCCCCCCCCAAGACCCCTACATACTAGGAAGTCCAAATTAAGATATTTTGTTCCCGACGGAAGAAACAATCATCATTTCAGAATATTTGTTGAACTGTCTGTGCCAACCAGAAAAACCGAATTTGGCATAAACATATAGAAATTGGCTTTGAAAACTTTCAAGTCTAAACTTTCACTGGCTTTGGTCACAAACCGGTTAACTTTGCGTGCCAATGTTTAATCCCCAATTACTACTTCTGATGAGGGCGGCACGCAAAAGGCACTAAAGTGAATTGACAAATTGTAAAACAAACATCCCCATCTTCTGGTGCTTAGAATAGGTACTAAGTGTATGTAAATCTCCCGTTTCATCCTTTATTGTAATTGTACTGGACACCAGCTGATTGCGTGACAAGCAGAGCTCCATGAATGCGCCAATGGGTTAATTTGGCTTGAGAATCAGTTCCTGTGTTTTATATATCAAAGGACATTCTCACTTTATGTTGTGCAGTGTTGACTCGTACTTGATTAAGGCGGCTAAAAAGGAGTAGTACAGGGCACAAAATATTTGCCTAGTACCATTAAAATGGCAAATGTCCCAAGGCGATTCACAGGAGTGCTCTCAAACAAAATCTGACACAGACTCAGCAAGGAGATATTAGGGCAGATGACTAACTGCTGATAAAACAGCAAGGTTTTAAGGAGTGTCTTAACTTTCTTCCTTCAAAGGTAGGGAAGGGGGAAAGGTTTAGTGAGGGAATTCCAATGCCCAGGGCCTTGGCAACTGAAGACACGGCCACCAATGGTGAAACAATTAAAATCAGGTATTATTAAGAAACTAGAACGGGAGAAGAGCAAATTATTTCTAACAAAGGAACATTTGTCTCAACCAGTATTAATGTGCAAACAGTGAAAGGCTTTTTAAAAAAAGAGGAAAACTCCATTACCACCAACAAGAAAATATTTCCATGGTTCTCAATTTGTTATCAAAAGGAAAGTTTTAACTGCACAGCGGTAGCTAATTCCTACGGCAGTTTTACTTCATTTCACAACTACACACATCTCACTGTTTTTAAGCATCTGCACAGATGCCAGTTTTTTTCATTGTACCAAAAACGCTTTCGATCAGAGCTGCAGGTTCATAGAATCCATTGTTTGCTTTCACAACTGCTTTTCATCAATTCTTCAGTCTCCTCCTCCCCAAGTGTAGTACAGGTCAGGCAGTGCTGTAGTGCAGGTAGTTTGAAACTCATGCACTGTGCTGTCACAAAAAAAGCCCCTTTGCCCACTATCCTAAAATGCTGACTAGAAACCTGAGGCCCAAATAAAAGCTTTCTGATCAAAGTTCAAGAGTGATCAAATGTCAGCCAGCGTCCCTCTTCCCTCCTTTCAAGTTTCTCACCATCCCCCTTTCAAAAAACTACACATTGTACCTCCGAAAACAAACAAGGGTCTATGCTCCAACATTCAGTGCAACTTCTCGTCTGTAACATATTCCAGTTTCATCTTGCAAATGCATATTCGCTGCATCGATTGATCTGCTCGTTATTCTTTCCAGAAACCCCTAGGACAACCCATTCCCGAGTAAAAATAGCGCTTCTAGGTGCTATTTCTGCACCTCTCTTGTCAGCCGCTTCTGAGGACACTTCAACCCCATCCCCATTCACTAAGACGGACTGGCAGTCTACAAACAAGGGGCTTTTTTAGGTCTTAATTCGCAAACCCACTTACAAGATGTATTACACGGTCATTGCAATAAAACCTTACCTCATATGTCACCCAAATATTCCCAAAAGTTGTTTTCCTGCCTATAATCCCTCCGAACAGCAAACGCACAAACTCCCAACTCCTGCAAGTCAGAGGCACGCCAGGAGAAAAACAAACTAATGCACAGCAAATGGTGTAATTTGATCCATCTGAAGTCAATCCATCAAGAGAGCAGCAGGCTGCCTACCAATAAGCCTGCACCAACCCAGGGGTCCCACCCCCTAGTCCATTCTCCAGCACAGGGCTTTAAAGCTCAAGATGTGAAGTTTTTTGTCTGCTGCCTTTCCCCGGCTGCCGACAGTGGGGCCTCCAGCTCTCAGTGACCCTTTCGTGGCCCCAACCTCGTAGGTTGCTGCAAAACCTACAACGGAGTTTTACTTTTGCGGGGCTGGAATGGGTTCGTCATAAGGAAAATGTGGACTCTATTATGAGTCAACTTAGGATCAGGACTGATCCTTGCTGTCAACATGTACAAATTGCATCTGGTCTTAATTGAATCTCGGCTACTCTTCTGCATTGCTTAGTGTAATGTTATCCAAATCAGTAACGATCCTTGTTCTATCCTCACCGTCCCCACCCGCCCCACACACACTTTGCTGAGGAGCACAGCAACCGCAATACTGGTTACTTCTCAAGCTTAACTCGTAAGTCATAAAGTTTCCTTCTGACTAAAGCATCAGCCCATTTTCCAGATTTAAGTATTTTCCCCTCAGCGACCATGCATTACTTTGCGTTCAGCAGAGGCGGTTTTAATTAAAATAAAACTCAATGAACTTTTTCTGACCATTAACTAGTTATGACCAGCTGTTTGGTTAAAATTTTGCATCAGGTTGAAGGGCAGGATCTGGAGTAAATGTCGTAGCTTGAGACGGCCCCACATTGCGAAGGTTTCTAGTTTCCTACGTCCCATTTGTTTCACAGACACAGAGGCTTGAAGCCATTAGAGTTGGCAGTAGCCTCCCCGAATTGGCAGCGGTCTTTGTTTTAATCAGTTCACAAGCCATGGATGGTTTCAAAATCATTTTTTTTTCTAAATGGATTTGTAATGTTTTCACATATTTCAACAGCCACATTAGCATGCAAGAAATGCTCTGCATTGGCTTCTTTTCTACACGTTGCAATAAAATTTTAAGTATTTTTAATGATGGGACTCAGCTGATATAATTTCCTTTGTTAATTATTTAAAGATGATATGGCTGATAAATGCTGCATACCATCCTTTCTTGAAGTGGAAGGCACCAGCTGCTATGTAAAAATTGTAAGATGAATGTGAGCCTTGTGAAGACCATAACTTTTTTTTCTGCATTTTTGACTCTCGACTGAAATGGGAACGGTAAGATTTTAAAGCCAAGATCTGTGGAAGGAATTGTTGCATTTTTAAAATATTAAGTTACAGTGAGTTGTGAGTTGTGTTAGTACTGCTGCTTTGTTCAAGCAGTGAGGAAGGCAGTTTTTAGATAGGCTGTCATCAGGAGGTGTGTATAAAGTGAGATTCAGCTGGCAACAGGTTGCTGATTGGTGTGTGGCATTGTGACCAGTTGTAGATAACAAAGGGCCTGACAACAGCTATCTGATTAGGTCCTGGGTAGCTGAACAGCTTGTTGGAAGTGCATGAGACTAGCAGAAACTTTCGGACCGCTGCAAGACAGTATGTCTTTCTCTCCAGTCAAAAACCTGAACAGCCCCAATATATTTCCTCTCACCAGTTGCTATAAGTTATGGCCTTTAACCAGTAACTAAGAGAAGTTTCACTTAATGTACCAATTGCCTGTGCCTCCTGCAAAGAAGTGAAAAGGAACAGGAGTTTAATAAATTGGTGAACAGAACATCCTGAGAGGCAAGAAGATCATCTTAGTGAATCCTATTGGACTGTTTCCCAGTTTTTTTCCATCTAACCATGACCTCAGTTTCTTTTCTGCATGTCTATGTCCATCTGTACTTGTTTGTTTGTGGTGTAGATTTATAAGGGGTCAGTGACTAATAGAGTTATTTGTCACTGAATCACAGTTGTTCACCTGGGGTTAGAATCAATTTATTTGTAATAAATAGTACTTTTTGTTAATACAGAAACCTGGCTTGTGTTTCTGTTAGCTTGGGTCTAAATGACAAGTAAATTGAAGACTTTGAATACTTTAATTAAATTTTTAACCTTTATGACAACTTCAAGTGGAATTTGATTTCCAGCTGGACTACCTGATAAGGTGTAACAAAGTTTGGGAACTCAGCTAGAATATTTTGAAACGGAGACAACAAGAGTATGGGTGCAGTATTCGGAGCACAGGTGAAGGAATATTCCCCGATGTGTACTGTATTTAAGAAATTGCTCTGAAAATGGCAAAGAACTTCCTGCAGATGGCACACTATCCCTCATTGCCTTAAGTGAACTTTCAAAGCCCTACCTGATTGATTTGGCAGGTAACCTAGTGGTAGCATTGCCTGACAGAGCCAGCAAGGAAGAAATAATTGATATACTAACATAGTATTTGAGTTTAATAGAAATACAAGGGAGACAAGATACTCTAGGATCACACATGGGATCAGCTAATATTGAGTTACGGTTTAAGCATGATATGGAGATGCCAGTGTTGGATTGGGTTGGATAAAGTCAGAAGTCACACAACACCAGGTTATAGTCCAGCAGGTTTATTTGAAATCACAAACTTTTGGGAATCGGATGATTTCACCTCATGAAGTGACTTCTGACATGGTTTAAGCAGTTTGAGCATCAGGAGAAAATGAAAGATCTGCAGACGAAGAGCAGGAAATTGAAATGGAATTCCAAAGGGCAGAAAAAAAGACAAGGGAAGGGAGAAGGAACTAAAATGACAGGAAATGGAAATGAGGTGACCAGAGTTAGAATTGCAAGTGAAAGAGAATGTGAGAGAATATGAATATTGACTTAAATTATGCAGTTGAAATAGAACATGTCAGATGCTAATGTAGACTCTTGTGAGGGAAAATCTAAAGTCCAGTAAGGAGTCATTTATGTTTATACAGGCCCTACCAAAATTTGAGGAAAATGCTGTAATGGCATTTATCATGTCATTTGAGAAAATAGCAAAACAAATGAATTGGGTATCAGAAGTCTGGTCATGCAGAATATGTTGGCAGGTAAAGCACGGGAAATTTCCGGGTATTTTTTCCATTACTTGCAATGACCAGAGCAATGCTAGACAGACTATGTCACCAGAGGTCATAGGAATGTTGCAAGAAGATGTTAGGTAGTCAAAATACTATTTAGGAATGAAGTTAATTCAGAAGAAGTGCTCAGCATGTGTAGGTTAGGTGAGGCTCATGAAGCAGATCTACAGTTAAACAAGCTGGCACAAATAGCCTGCAGAAGGCTGAGGCTGAAGCAGTTCTGATGAGAAAAGGTGACATCCTCGTAGACCTGAGGTCAAAGAATGGATGATTGTTTATCAAACAGTGATACTGTCCAGATATTGTAAGGAAATATTGCAAATAGTACTTTAAATTTCTAAGGCAGGAGATATAGGAATACCAAAATGCAAGCTTCAATGGACAGGTATTTACCATGCTGAAAAATTGTGAAGTTCTGTAAGATATGTCGTACATGTCAGGTGATAGAAAACCTCAGCATGTAATCATTGCAACATATTCAATTCCCATACCAGTTTTAGAAGCATTGAATTGAGTGTTAATAGATTGTGTGTGGGACCATTACTGAAAATGAAAGCAGGACATTAGTATATCATGCAGTTATGGATATGACAACCCAATCCCCAGAAGCTATTCTTTTAAGGACCAATACACCTAGAGTGGGAAAGTTCTCTGTTTTTAACTCCCTATGGATTATCAATTGAAATACAGTGATCATCAGCAGTAGAGTATAAAAGAATTGAAGTCAACTGCATATCATCTGCAACATAGCCAACTTTGGAAAAATACCATCATACTTTCAAAACCATGGTTAAAGCATTTTGTCATGAATTAGGGCAAATGATTAGACCTCTTACTACTGCTGCCCGAAACTCCTCAAATGAATCGACTGGGTTTTGTCCATCTGAAATGATTTCTGGCCATGAGATTAGGGGTCCATTAAAACTGATTATGGAGAAGTTCTTGAATGAGAAAGATGAATCCTTAATGTTTCTGAAAAGACTCATTAGAGCATAGAAGATGGCAAACAGCATGAGAAAATTTTGCAAGTGAAAATGAAAGAATGGGCAGTAGGCAGATAAACATTTAACAACTGGAAAGTTTCAAGTGGGAGATGAAGTCTTGGTTTTGTTACCTCTGCAAGCAAAACGTCTGAAAGCAAAATTCAGTGAGCTGTAGGATATACTTAACAGGGTTAGTAAAGAGGCTTTTCTGCTAAGTACTCCTGATCATAGAAAGAATAATTGATTAGGTCACATAAACATGTTGAAAAGTTATCATCACAGGGAAGAGGATCGGGGAACCAAATGGTGTCTGTTGGTAAATAAATGGAAGATACCAGAGATAGAAAAAGAGGTGAATGGCTCTCAATGTGAACCTCCGACAGGTTCTAGGACTATTGGGACAGTTAGACACTGTGTTCTCATGACTAGAGGAAGGACAATGGGAGGATCTAGTAAGACTACTTAGGAAACATTAGGTAATCTGTAGAGATATACCTGGATGTATTACATTATCTAGGCATGATGTGGAGGTAAGAGAGTCAGTATTGATACTTATTGGCTGAGCACAGATAAACTAGCTCAAGAGGAAACAGAAATGCAAAGCATGGTGGAAAATCACTTGTTTGAACCTATGCAAAGTAGCTGTGGTTCACTGGTACCCTCAATTCAAACACTGGATAGATCAACTAGATTCTGTATAGACTGCAGAAAGGTAAAAACAGATGTGAATCAGTTACGAAACAGATTAGTAATCAATTCTACGATGTGGAGATTATATCATTAGGATTGGTAGTATCTGTTTCCTTTCTAAGATCAGTCTATTGGAGGGTACTGGAAAGTGCCATTGATATCAAGATATGTGTTAGGCTATGCTAAAGAAATATCAACTTTTGTCACACCACATTGGTAACACGAACGTTGAGTTATGCCATTTAGGTTGAAGAATGCTCCAGCTATATTCTAAAGTCTTATGAATCAAGTTGCAGCTGAGGTCCGTAATTGTGGGGTTTATACCACAACTTCACCCAACTATAGTAAGGTGTGGGACGATTAGACATTTTGTGAAAGCAAGAGTAATGTACCTGAGATATATCATAGAAAAACGCTGTGTGTTGTCAAGGACTGTGGAAATGAAGGCCTAATAGAATTCCCTGTTCCTAAAACAAAACAGGAAATTATGAAACTTTTAGGCAGGTGTAATTTTGCTAGAGATTTGTGTATAATATCAATGCGATAGGTGTACCCTTAAATTTGTTAAGGAAGAAAGCAAAAGTGATATGGTCAGCAGGATCGAAAAGGAGACCTTGAGATTATTATTGGCTCTTCAGCACTTTGAACTCAGTGTCTGACATGGTAACAGAGAAATATTAATTTGCACAAATCATAATTTACTACTCGTCATTAAAAAGATTAAGATTTGTAATGTGAGACAATTTGGATCAGGTCTTTTGTTTCAATCATTTAATGTCAAGATGGTTCACATTTCTGGAAAAGATAACCTAATTGGATATACACTGTCCAGAATGTAAGATGACGGAATATGTTAAAGATTTGAGAAATGCTAAGATTGTATAAGGTTATATAATGGGAGATAGAAGAAGAATGGATTTAAGTCTCACATTTTCTTGTTTGTGTGTCACATATCTTTTGATGAAAGCAATTTTCAAATGGCATTTCATCTTATAAGGCTGGAAAGCTACAATGACTACCCTTTTATTTTGCATGTTTAATTGTGGAATGAATTTGAAAAAGTCAGTTTTAAAAGCAAGGATTGTGGAAGTTGTTGTATTTTGAAAAAAGCATGTTACTGAACCTCATTATAAGTTGTGTTTACTCTGCTGCAAGCAGTGGGGGAGGCTGTTTGTAGACTTGTCCAGCAACAAGTTGTTGATTGGTGTATGGAACTGTGACCAGTTGTGGATGCCAAAGTCCAACAGCCTGACTACAACTGACTGATGAGCTCCTTAGGTGGCTGAACAGCCTGTGGGTGTAAACAATACATGCAAAAGCCTGTAGACTGCTTCAAGGGCAGATAGTGTGACTTTGTCTAGTAAAATACTAAAACCGACAAAAGCTAGTGCATTTTGCCTCACTAGTTGCTGTAGCCTGTGGCCTTTAACTAGTAACAAAGATACTTGCAGTTAGAATGCCAATCACTATATTCCTGCAAATAAATTAAAATCAGGAGAAGAGAGATTGAAGAGCAGAAAATTCTGACAAGCAAAAAGATCATCTTAGCAAACCCTGTGGACTGGGATCATTGCATACACACTGGGATCATTGAATTGCTTCTGTCATTTTTTCCTTCTATCAGAACGCGTGTGCACATGTGTGTGTGTGTGCGCGCGCGCGCACGCTTGTTTGAGTTGTTGGATCGTAATTGTTTACCAGCAGGTTGAATCTATTTATTTGTAATAAAAGTAGTAGTTCTCATTAAATACAGAATTTTCTGTTGACCTTGCTTTATTTTAGAGTAAATTGGCAACTTTGCATGCTTTTGATAAAATACTTAACTTTTGTGATGATTTTGAGAAAAGCAGAACTTTGGCTTCCAGTACGCAATGCCTGTGAGGCGTAACAACCGTAACAAAAATGTGAAAGAAGATTTGCTAAGCCTTCCAAAATCATCAGATTTCCAGAATGAAGGCAGCAGGCTTGTTTTGAACTAACAATTTAAAAAGAAGAGGGTTCTTAAGCTTTCTTAAAATGACTGTAGAATCAGTCATGTGTATGTCCATCAATTTAGCCCTTACATCACAAAAAAAGCAGCCATGTAGATTTGATGTGACTGTAGTCAGCCACCTAATGAGTTGCTCGCCTAATGAGTTATATTAATAGCATACAATGGATATTTCTGATCAATTTTTCCCTTCCGCAGATGCTGTCAATAATTCATATCTGTCTATGATTGCTGTGCTCTCATGTTGAACTGAGCAGATATTGTGTAATTTTCTTTATCTTCGTACAAGGATAATATTCTTGAAGTCCAGAGAAAATGGAGGAAGTCAAATTGAGTATTCAGTTGAAATAGTATAGAGGAGTTGCTAAAAGAGGCAGGGGCCCAGTTTTTGCATTGGCAACAAAAATTGCAGAAGACATAGGAAACTCAAATTCTTGTCCCTGAACTCAGTGATTCCCAGATTTGGGGAAGTTTGTCGATTGCGTGTGTGCTGAGGCAGTTGGCTACTGAAATGATCAGCTGCCTTAACTCCAATTAGCCTTTGAAGCCCCTGGTAAACGGATCTCAGCTTGTGGAGATTTGACCAAGTAAGAGCAGATCTATTCTCAATGCATTTCTTTTAGATAGTTGATACCCCTGTGGAGAACTGAGTCACCTCTGAGGATCAAAGTCAGAAGTTGCTGGAAAAGCTCAGCAGATCTGGCAGCATCTGTGAAGAAAACTCAGAGTGAATAACAAAAAGAGCTGCACATGCTGTTAATCGGGAACAAAAACAGAAGCTGCTGGAAAAGTTCTATGGACAGGGTCATCTGTTTCTGTTTTTCTTCCTGATTTACAGCATCCGCAGCTCTTTTGGTTTTTATTACCCCTGAAGATGTTGATCCCAGGGCATCTTTTGGGGTGGGGTCATGGATCCTGTGGGGGGAGGGAATCCTTTGTGGGTTTGGATCAGGGACCCTTTGGAGGGAAGGGTTATGCTGCAGATGGGAATGTTAATCATGGAGAAGATCGTGTGTGTGTGTAAGAGGTGCATTAAACTCTCTGGAACTGTCCAACTCGTCAAGAATTGTCAAACTGTCAAGAAATGCCAGGAAGTGTCAAAAACTAACAATAATCTCCAACCTGTCAAGAAGTGTCAAGAACTATCAACATTTGTTGAAAAGTGTTAATATGGATGAGAGTGCTTTGGTCTGACCCCTAATCCAGTCGGTGACACAAGCGAAAATAATGGGGAGTGTGGGCAGCCATTCTTAAAGGTCAGGCTCATGGAGCTGGGAATTCTCTCACTTCTGTATACCTAGCCCAGGAATGAAAACTGAGGCCTGAGCATCAATGTGGAGGAAACTTTATATACTGACAGCATCCCTGAGATAAATGATCCCAGTTCAAAATCTCCTACTTGTTCATAACAATTTAAGAAGATGGAGATGCACCCCAGCTTTCTGGAATCATGGGTTTGGATTCAAAGGTGACTTCAATAAAATACATTACTTATAATGAGGAATGCTGTTGAAGGAGTGACAACAAGTATAATTATTGTCGTCTGAAAGCACAATCATTTGGATAAAGATAATCAGCAAAACTTGGGTGCCATTTGCAATTCTTGCTCAAGAAGGGCGGCACGGTGGCTCAGTGGTTAGCACTGCTTCCTCACAGTGGCAGGGATCCAGATTCGATTCCAGCCTCAGGTGACTGTCTGTGCGCAGTTTGCACATTCTCCCCGTGTCTGCGTGGGTTTCCTCTGGGTGCTCCGTTTCCGCACAGAGTCCAATGATGTGCAGGCTAGGTGGATTGGCAAGGCTAAATTGCCCGTAGTGTTCAGGGATGTGTAGATTAGGTGGGTTATAGGGTTATAGGGGGATGGGTCTGGGTGGGATGCTCTGAGGTTCAGTGTGGGCTTGGTGGGCCGAAGGGCTTGTTTTCACACGGTAAGAATTCTGTGAAAAATAAATTGCTTCATGCAACCAACTGCAGATAGGTCACCTTTCATGCTTTAGTGACCATGGGCTGGATCTAACTCAGGCCATGTGGTGGGAAACACAGCTGCCAAGTGCACATATAATGTGAGCACAATGGCTCAGTGGTTAGCTTTGCTGCCTCATAGTGCTAGGGACCCTGGTTCAATTCCAGCGACTATGTGGAGTTTGCACATTCTCCTTGTGTCTGTGTGGGTTTCCACCGGGTGCTCTGCTTTCCTCCCACAGTCCAAAGATGCACAGGTGAGGTGGATTGGCCATGCTAAATTGCCCCATAGTGTTTAGGGTAGGAAATGCAAGGATAGGGCGGGGTGTGGGTCTAGGTGGGATGCTCTTCAGAAGGACTGTGTGGACTTGATGGGCTGAATGGCCTGCTTCTACACTGTAAGGGTTTTATGGATCATCATGGAAGAGGGTGAGTGCCAATCTCCCAGCAGTGGCAAACTGTTTCCAAACTGAAAAACAGAGGGGTCTGCTACAGGGTTCCAGGGTCTTAGGCAGTGGCATATCAATTAGGCTCATCAATGTACTGGTCAGTATGCATTATCCACAAGTGCACTGTGTCTTGGTGCTGGCTCAGACATTAAATGGAAATGCTGCATCTGCACCCCTGGAAGGCCACCTAGTAGATCCTGTTGAGTTTGCCAGTGGCCTCCCAGAAAGAGTGGTGTTTGCTTGTAGCCAGGTACTTGGTGCCTGATTGAGGAGGGATCCAGCTTCAACCAGGGCAGCAGTATACCACTTTTCCCTGTTCCTGACCCTCCTCTTCTCTAACATCTCTGTGCCACCCCTCTGTCCCTTTGGTCTCTGATCCCACCATAGTTTGGGCCTCTGAGATAATGGGAACTGCAGATGCTGGAGATTCCAAGATAATAAAATATGAGGCTGGATGAACACAGCAGGCCAAGCAGCATCTCAGGAGCACAAAAGCTGACGTTTCGGGCCTAGACCCTTCATCAGAAAGGGTCTAGGCCCGAAACGTCAGCTTTTGTGCTCCTGAGATGCTGCTTGGCCTGCTGTGTTCATCCAGCCTCACATTTTATTATAGTTTGGGCCTCTGGTGGGTTCATACCCACTAACAGCCATTATTCCCTTTGGCGTCATGAGGAGCTACCTGCCTGAGCACCTCCTGGTAGATGGGACACCAGCAGTGGAGATGGTCAGCTACTAAACATCTTAAGGGCACTTGATTGCACTGGAACTCTCCCACCTTTAGCGGTGATGGTGATTCCCCTCTGGTTCCCCGGCCATTGAATGGCCTGACAAGTTCTTGGCTCATTCTCATGGAGAGGAAAACCACTTCCCTTTATTTGGGTCATATCTCTGCATTTCTTTCTTCTAATTTATAGCTTTGTTTAAAAAAAAAAGCAAATTCTTTATTATTCTACTCTATTCATTTAGTTTCATGGTTATGTTTTCTTTCTGCCTGTCATCATTCTATGTCTTCCTTGTATTGCTTCACTTTTCTCTGGAACTTTGTTTAATTTCATTGTATTTGATTCCTTTTTGCCTCTCTTCTTTATTTCTTGCTAATTGGATCAGGCAGCTCAGCATTCTGCCCGTCTGTCTATCTATTTGTTTACTTATTTGTATTTCTGTCTGTTTATTATTTATATTTCTTTCTATTTATTTATCTGTCTATCTATCTGTCTATCTATCTACCTGTTTATCTATCCTAATTGATTTTCTGTTACCATTTAAATCATCTGCTCCATAT
Source organism: Stegostoma tigrinum (assembly GCF_030684315.1). Taxonomy (NCBI): domain Eukaryota; kingdom Metazoa; phylum Chordata; class Chondrichthyes; order Orectolobiformes; family Stegostomatidae; genus Stegostoma; species Stegostoma tigrinum. The sequence goes on along the minus strand of NC_081386.1, from coordinate 22,059,487 downwards.
TCACCTTGTTTTCTTCTGAGTACTTTGGCTTTATTTCAGCAGCAGCAGGAGGTGGGCCTTTCACTTTGCTATGTGGACAAAGAAAGTTTGACACAGTGAAGTATTGCTGAGATAGCGACAGAAGGTAAACCACATTATGGGATCAAACAGAGGCAAAGGCAGATTTTAATTGGAAGAATTGCCATAACAGGTCGGAATGACCTGAGGAGATGGAGTAAGTCAGAAAGAAGACAGTTAAGCTGTAAGGGAGCAGAGGCACTTTGAAAGTCTAACTGATCATTTAGTAGCATATGGATAGAATATTCTTAGCTGTGCAGGTAACATATTAAATAGTAAACATAAAAGAAACATTTGTTGCAGAAGAATTTACTAAATAAAAAGACTGTACAAAAATAATGAGGATATAAATCTGAAAATCAGGAAAGCTGGGAAGTATTTGAGATTAAAAAGTTGTGAAAATGTTTTCTGTAGGCAACTTGGTGGATATTTAACATCAGAATAGAGCAATGAGAGCAAGAGCTTGTGGTGGAGATGGAAACAGTAATATGGGCAGAGTGCAGGAGAATGACATTGAGAAGATCAGCTAAAATGAGCTAACTAGACTACCCCTACTCTTATTTCCCATGTTGCTAGGTGAGAGAAATACTAAATCAGTACTTAGTGTTCATTTCAGTAGAGAAGACAGATATTGACATTGAGTCCCCCAGAGATAGGAAGAGAACAATTAGTGAGGGAAGTAATTCAGAGAGATAGTACAAAAGAAATTATTCAAAAAGACAAGGTCGACAAACAACTGAGATTTCATGGGTTACATCTGAATATTCCCCCGAGGCAAACTAGCAAAGAATATCAAAGATTCTGACTATTCCAACCATTTGTTGTAGATTCTTGGAGTTATACAGCACAGAAACAGACCCTTTGGTCTAACTCATCTATGCTGACCAGATATCCTAAATTAATTTAGCCCCATTTGCTAGCATTTGGCCCATATCCCTCTAAACCCTTCCTAATTTATATACCCACCCAAATGTGTTTTAAATGTTGTAATTGTATCAGCTTCCACCATTTACCTTGACAGCTTATTTCATACATGCATCACCCTCTGTGTGAAAAAGTTACCCCTTATGTCCCTTTTAAATCTTTCCCCTCTCACTTTAAATGTGTACCCTTTAGTTTTGGATTCCCCTACCCCGCAGAAAAGACCTTGACTATTCACCTTATCCATGCCCCTCATGATTTTATAAACTTTTATAAAGTCACCCCTCAGCCTCTGATGCTCTCGTGACTGAGGGCACAGCGGTAGTAAAATTGAAAACTGCTAAATATAACTTTCTTCTTCAAGGAGGGTTACATTGGACAAGTACAGGCCAGTTTATGCTTCAGCTGGCTTGTGGACAGAAACAGACTGGATTAGCTGAATTAAAGATAATAAAGTGTGAAGCTGGATGAACACAGCGGGCCAAGCAGCATCTCAGGAGCACAAAAGCTGACATTTCGGGCCTAGACCCTTCAATTTGTGCTCCTGAGATGCTGCTTGGCCTGGTGTGTTCATCCAGCTTCACACTTTATTATCTTGGATTCTCCAGCATCTGCAGTTCCCGTTATCTCTGGATTAGCTGAATGGCCTACTTATGTGCTGGAGTATCGCACAATTCATCCTCCTCAAAAGTGTATTACCTAAGACATAGACAATAAGGTGGAAAGCTGGATGAACACAGCAGGCCAAGCAGCATCATAGGAGCAGGAAGGCTGACGTTTCGGGCCCGAAACATCAGCCTTCCTTCCTGCTCCTCTTGGCCTGCTGTGTTCATTCACCTTGATGCCTTGTTTTCCCGGATTCTCCAGCATCTGCAGTTCCTATTATCTCTGATTACCTAAGACGTCTTCACTTGGTATTTTTTCTTTTTTCATCCTAACTAGTGTGAGGTTGTTTATTTGAATATAAGTAAGTCTTGCACCCTGCCCCCCCCACCATCCTGTGCGAAATGTAGTCAGTCGTTTGAGAGGAAGTGGATTTCCACAGTTAGAATGTTCCCTGATAAAGCCAAGAAAATCTGAAAACATGTACAATTACAGAAGGCACTTCAGCAAATGCTATAACCTCCCCTCTCGGAGGCTGTTTCTGAAATTTCACGAACTAACTGACGAAGGCTATACTTAAAGGTAACACTGCATATTCAGGGGCTGAAATGCCAGCAGCAGTCAGGGAGACACTAGGTGCCAAAAGCCGAAAGTTGGAAAAATCACTGATACACTTATAATTGGTTCAGGATTTTGAGCAGAGCACTGGTGCCTGGGCCGGTCCATAACACCAATCTCACCATATCATGATTTGTTGTTTTCTTTATACTTAGGATTTCTGATAAGCCACAGATACTTGCTCCTAGCTAGTTGGAGTCGCCCTTTAAAAGTTCAAGTACAGTTCTGAGGGTGTGTAAAAGCTCAGAGTAGAGCAAAATAAAACTGTTCATTTTGTTGGACAGCATCATTTCGAGGACTTTGCCAAGGCTGTTCCACTTACCTCCCAGATATCAGCAGTCTGCACCCTCACCTCAGCCTTTCAGAATGTGCCGACTTCTAACTTTGTTGCCAAGAGAAAATGAGATATGATTTTAAGAAACAGACCAGCATGATTCTACTGTTTTAGCTTCTCCCAAGCTCTGTGCTCCCTCTGCACCATGCAGACTGTGCTGCATGTGTACCAGCTGTATTTACATGAGTAGATGGCAGTAAACTGTGGAAAAATTTCTCTGGAACAACTTTGCAAACAGGATCAGGAAGAACGTACTACCGCTGCTCATATGTATAGAACTACAAATCCTTTATGTCCACATTGCATTGAAGTTAATAAGATAGATGTTTGCCTTCACAAAACATACAACTGCATTCACCAGAAAAGGATTCATGTGGGATGGGTTTTTTTTTCTGTACTGTTGAGTATGTTACTTTTAGGATACTGCTTCAGGAACGTGATCTCTACTTGCTCCTCTCTCACTCATAAACAATGATTCAGGAACTGATACAGAAAGAACTCTCCTGTATAATCCCAAAGGACAAACTCAGGAACAGGTATACCTACAATCATTTCAGAGAAACCCATTTCCTTCATCTGCAGAATCACTCTATGGTTTAAATTAGCTGAGATTCAGTTGACTGCCAGTGGGTACTTTAGTGGGTGTACAGTTCCAGTGGCTTTCACAATCTTCGCTGGAAACCCTACAGTATGGAAGCAGGCCATTTGGCCCATCAAGTCCACACTGACCCTCCAAAGAGTATCCCACACAGAACAACACACCTATCCTATTCCCTTAACCGTGTATTTCCCATGGCTAATCCACTTAGTTTGCACATCTTTGGACTGTGGGAAGTCTTGGCTCCTTTATACCAGCATTTGGCAGGCAAAGAACCAATTTGGCTGCATAACTGTAAGTAAAAAAGGTGTGAGAAAAATCATGCTGTAGGAGGTGTCTGCAGCTGGTACCTGGTCCTGCTCGCATCTCCTTTGGGTAAATATGTAGCCACCTGTCCTTCTTGATATACTAATCAATGGGTCTAGCTAGTATTGGTTGGTAGCAGAATTGGTAACAGACATTTGCATCTCCTAAGGGATGCCAGGTTAATTGAAGTGACAGAGTTGTTAGTGGACCGGATCAACTACACCAGACTAGAATTGACTAGCTCATCCTAGAGGCTATCAGATATCAATGGGTGCAGCTATACAAAAGCTTCAGAGTTAATCATTTCAGGCCAGTGCCTTTCAGCCCCTCAAGCCTACTCCGCCATTCTCAATCACTGCTAATCATCTACCTCAATGGCATTTTCCACCGCCATTAACTTGTTGATTTCTTTAAACATTTTGCATTCTTCAAAGATATCATTAGAGACTACAGGCCAATCGTGGCAATCTCTCCTCATGAGATAGTCCAACAACCTAGGAATTAGTTTGATGAATTTCTGCTACACTCCCACTATTCCAAGTATGTCATTGTTTCGGTAAGGAGACCAAAACTGTATTACAAGGAAGGTTAATTCTACAAAAATGAGTGAGCTGAACACTGTACACTCTTACTGAAATTGTACCAATATCCAGTTGAGATAGTGGAATGCAAGTTTTACATAATCACACACATGTGAAGAACAGTGTTGTCTCAAATTTCTTTTCCCACCTATTTGATGGTGATGTTAAACTATTTGTTTCAAATCGATCAGTACCTCCAATAAAATAACCAAGGTAAATGTTTTAAACAAACACAACAGCGCTGGTAGCCTACAATGTTAAGGTCAAAGATTATTTTCTCTTTTTCTAAGTTGAACTTTGCATCCTACTCACACACGCACACGCACACTCGCACACACACACTTGCACACACACGCGCGCACACACACACAAATTGTTGTAGAAACATGGTAAAGACAAGTGCCACATTATTTTTTCGATGAAAAGTAATTTCAACATAAAATTCTGTGTCTGATGTTAATATAATGTCAGCAAGATTTTCAACTAATAGCTGCATTCTGTTTTTAAAAAAAAATACTTGTCAACACAGCTGCTTTTGTTTGTGTAGATAGCCTAAAGCAACTAACACAAACTGAAAACATTTTATCAATAATACAATGTACAAAGAATTATCTAGAAATCTAACATTTCTAATCATGCAATATTATCAATAGGTAAAATTAATATGTATTGCCAGAATCTACATTCTCCCACAGAGAGGAAAAACATCATTCATGTGCAAAAATCCATTACTTTAAGGTAACACTTAAAGTAATCAATTCTGTGCCATTTCCATTTCTAAATGTTCCATGTATTAAGTATATTGTATAGTGGATGGAGAAAATCAATCCGACTCTGCCTGAAACCCCTATCAACAGTAACTTCACTTACGTACAGTTCAAAAGTACTGTGCTGCAAGTGTATTTGTATAATGGCGAGAAAACTATGTTCTATCATCAATTCTGCCCATTAGAAGTCAAAATAATATTTTATCGAGGGCTGCTCTTTAGATTTTTCTCAAAGGCTAAACTTTATTTCTCCAGATCTCCTTTCATATTCTCACCAATTCCTTCATTGAACAACTCAGTCACATTTTGCCATCTGTCTTTGTGCTGATTTTTTTTATTTGTTTTTTTTAGATAGATAATTTTAAAGATTTTGTATGTTATTAAATCTTTTAATTTGAAGTCTGCCAAAATCATCATCTTATACCTTTATCACCTCCTGGATTCAATGATTCAATCATACTCAATGTTTTAAAGACTCAGTGATTCAAACATACTCCTGTTGGTCTCTCACATGCCTTAATCGTGAGGTTTTATGATGCTCTTGTTCAGCCATGTTGGAATGTTCTATTACAACAACGACGCTCTAAGAATTTAAGGTGCTACGTTAGACTTCCACTGGTACTCGAATCTAAATGTGGCTTTGTTGCCAATCTTAGGTTTTGATGCCTCCTTGTCTCCTCTGCTAACCATCCACATGAATCCTCTGCCTCACTGTTTCTCTTTGAGTATTTAGAGGATCTTTGTCTTGTGGGATAGTTTGATGATTTTCTCACTGAAAGGGATTAGGAAAAACATAATGTTCACACTAGTTAAAACATCAAACAATAGGCAGTTGAATGCTCAAGTATTTCCCCATGAAATATACATAATGAATCACTATTTTCTCTGTGGACAAAACAGTGCACTCTCTTTCAGTGGAATTTAAATGTTCCCCTGTGGAGATGGGCATTTAATCAGCTGGCAAGGAATTGTTTGGGGATCATGGTGCCTTCCCAACTCTACCCCACCTAAGTCTGTGGTGAGAAGACTTATGGATGGTCTTTCAGCAACACTGTTATTTGAGTTTGTGTCAATTAACAGCCACTTGAGGGGCTCATCTGCCAATGCTGACATTCACCCAGTGGTGCTTGGTGAACTTGCCATACAACAAGCCTGAAAAGAAGCTTTCCAGGGTATGTTGGCGGATCTCTGAGATCCCACCTCCTGTCCTCAATGCTAAACCCTTTACCCTTGTGACCCACATCCTGCCAAGATCTCCTGGTGATGCTGAACCTCGGGTGGGTGCAATACCAGGAGCTACCACAGTGTCAAAAGTGGCGCTATCAAGAATATAGGATAACAAAGTGTGGAGCTGGATGAACACAGCTGGCCAAGCAGCATCTCAGGAGCACAAAACCTGACGTTTCGGGCCTAGACCCTTCATCAGAAAAAGGGGATAGGGAGAGGATTCTGAAATAAATAGGGAGAGAGGGGGAGTCGGATCGAAGATGAATAAAGGAGAAGTTAGGTGGAGACGAGAGTATCTTGGATTCTCCAGCATCTGCAGTTCCCATTATCTCTATCAAGAATACAGCCCATCTTTAATTGGCTGGCAGCTCCTGACAGACAACATCCTAAGCTAGTGTTTGATTGAGACTTAGTGGGTTCCCCTAAAAAATGGTGATGCAGGGGTCTCATTAGCTGTCCAGCCATCAGTAAATGCCTCCATTAATGACCACATTTTACATAGAACAATACAGCGCAGAACAGGCCCTTCGGCTCTCGATGTTGCGCCGACTTGTGAACTAATCTAAGCCCCTCCCCCTACACTATTCCATCATTATCCGTATGCTTAATTTTCATCCTCTGAATCATTGTTAACAGACATAGAAAATAATTTTTCTAACAGCAAGTTTCAAATTGGGAGGGTCTGACAAATGCTACAAATTATGATATAGTGGTTAATTTAATTTTCACTCAGCAGAAAAGGATACAATAAAATAAAACCTCCTTTTCCCGCTGGAGATATTGTGCATGTTTTTTTGACATGGGAAATATATAATGCAAAAGTTTTAAGAGATTTGAATTGCTACAATTGCTGAGTCAAGTATATTCTGGGGAAAAAAAACTTCTTTCACTGAACTGATTCCACCAAGTCTCCCCATGGTCTTTCTTTGGAAATATTGAAAAAATAGCAGTGTGATATTCACCATTAGCCTATTCAGAGTTCAAGGGACTACAAGCTGTTACACATCATTCAGGTACTGGGCATTCCAAATCAATGCTCACAGTAAACTGTTCAAACCCTTTACAGACCTGATTAATGCTACTGAATCCAAGTAGTTACCCAACCCCATCTTGGCCTTCAGATTTCCATCACCTTCCCAGTTGTTCTATGACTGTTCAGAGCACTGTTCCTCCTTTGAGAGATCCCTTGAAGAATTTACCACTTTAGTTGTATTATATCATACCATTGTTGATGGTGAACAGGACGCATTGGCAATTATTTTCAAAGAGGACATTATCTTCTCTTTGTTTTTGAAGAAATGAAACTCTACCACAGTGCTTTGTAAAAACTACCTATTGTCTCAAACTCTTCTATTTTTAAAACCTGCATGAATTACAATGTCCTTTGTTTAAAAAATACTTTTCTTTCCTTAGTTCACTTCTGTTGAACGATGGTTGAATGGTCCAAAACACTCAAAGGTTTGCGCTGGTAATGTGTATATTTACATAGGGTACAAACGTAAAGTTGCAGAGTCTGTCTTTGACATTCAGACATCCAACAGCAATCCCACCATTGCTCTCTTGTCTTGTTTGGAATATGTAACAGAATGTTTCTCCTTGCTTCCCATCTTTCAAGTGAAATGATTTTGAGTGAATTTAATTTTCCCATTCTATATTTTATATCTAATTTATTGAATAAGAATTTAAATTTAAAAAGTGCCCAATAATGAGAGATATTTCCAATGAAAACAATGTCTCATGCAAGCTTGGATTTTCCTCCAATTGCAAAATGGGTTATGGCATAGAAGGAGGTCACGTCAGTGTATTCCTGCTGACTCTTTGCAAAAACAACCCACATCGTCCCACTTTCCTGCCTTTTCCCATTGGCCTGCACAATTACTTTTTTCTCTCAGGTAATTACCTGGCTGCCCTTTGAAAGTTTCGATTGCCTCTGCCACACTCTCAAGCTGTGCGTTCCAGATCCGAATCACTCACTGTGTAAGAAAGAATTACCCCATGTCACTGGAACAATTTTCCTCAACCACCTTAAATTAGCCTAATGGGATCAGACTCTTGGTGGTTTTGGATATGAACCATAAACATTAACGATCCGTGGCTTGGGATATGCACATTAAACACTTCTTCCTTTTGGAAAGAAAATTATTTGATGCTATACTGATTTAATACAAGTCAACTATTTTCAGATTTAAAAAAAAAGTTATGCCAAGATGTTACTAATTTTTGTTTTATTGAATGTGGAAATATGGCTTATATGCTTTTGCAGTGAAGGTAATTTCCAGTAAAATCAGCACTCCCATACAAAACCTGGACTTCAAGTTCTTGCTGTCTGTTATGACCTTTGGATTTCATTAATGCAGAATACTTTTCCACGTATGTTTAAGATGAGTAAGTTTAGAAGAGGAGATCTGAGAAAAAAATGGTTTCACCCAGAGAGTGTTGAACGTGCTGCCTGAGAGGGGCATGGAGGCAGGATCTCTTGTAACATTTAACAGGCACCTGGGTGAGCACGTAAAATGGTTAATGGACAAAGTGCACATAAATGGGATTAGTAAATTGGTGTTTGTTGGTCGCCATAGACAGGGTGGGCTGAAGGCCCTATTTCTCCACTGTGTGACTCTATGTCTCTATATACAGTTTAGGTGCAACTGAACTGATAATCGTGTACAATAAGGCTAAATGATCTTGCCACCAGACCTTGTTGCAACATCAGAACTGCAAACCTAAAGGAAATATTTGCCAAGTGTAACGAAAAAGCAGATGCAGGGGGTGTATTTTGCTGGTTTTCCCTCCAAGTTCTTCACTCTGTTCCTACGGTGGAAGTATGTCAAAATGTTGAACAGATGGTTCTTATTACTGAAGTTGGAAGATGAGAGAGATTTAACAGAATACTGGCTGTGTCGGCAGGGAATGTTGCACTGCAGTAAATACTGTACGACAAGGTGAAGGATTCTGGATATTTTCTTGAGAGGGAAGGGGGAGGGGGTGAGGGAATGGGAGAGAAAGGCGTTGATATTAATGACAGAAGCAACAAAACTCTAATGTATATGTAATACGGAAGCACAAAGAATTTTTTCCCTCCAAAAGGAATTCTTTAAAACTTTGTTTTTTTTCTCTTTCGCTGACCTTTTTGGCCCTTCCTTTTAATGCTGCGATTTGACTCTATGAACAGTACCTGTCTTCTGATGCCTCACCCATTAAGCTGTTTTTGTTTATGTCTGAGTCAAAATATAGAGCATTTGCAGGCTTTTTCACTGTAACATTAGGGGTTGAGCATCAAGTTAGGCTTGACAATATCCACAAATGATCCAATACGCAGGCATTTTCCAGCTTAAGGCACTGAATAATAATTAGGGACAGGAACCCTGGTTAACAAATCCTCCCTTCCTTAACCCCCACAAACTGAAGCCAACACATGTACTGGCCAACTCACGTATTAACTCTGTTAAGCAGGATGTGTTGTTTTATTCTGGTATCTTAGTTTGGAAATTATTTTCAGTGGTTTCAGCATGTGACTGCAGGATTGCGTTAAATTATTATCCGTTTCCTCTTTGTACTTTGGACACCTAAAGGACTTGAATATTAAATTTGGCTCATCATCTCTGTGCTAGTCAACATATAGTTATTCAGCCTAAGGCAACTTTCCAGGCTTTGGGTCATTGCCCTTTAGATTACTGCATTGAGAGTGTATATTTGAGTACTTTTTAAAAATGAAGGTTTCTGTCTTCTTGACACTTTCAGGTTGTGACTTTCAGATCCACACAACCCTCCAGGTGAAAGTAATTTGGAACAAAACTCCAATCTTTTTACCAGTTAATTGAAATCTATGATACCTGTTTAATAACCTCTCTGCTAAAGGAAATAGGTCCTTCCCACCCATTTGACCTTGGCCCCTCATAACTTTAATAGACTCAGCTAAATGTTCTACCAACTTGAAGAAATGACCAGAATAGAGGATAATGACTGGCCTGTTTATAATGATTGCTAATAAATTTCAAGTAAAATTTTGGACATATGATTAAATAGAATCAAGGCATGTTTAATAATTGTACAAAATGGTGGAACAGACACTAATCTTGTTCTTACTGGAAGATATGAAGATTTGTGGGATTATGAAGCAGATATTATGCTGGTTACTTTGAAATCTCAAAGGGGAAACAAATGTAATTATTGGGGATGGGAACAGTTGTAAGTGAACCTACACAAGAATCTCTAAGGGACCGCTGCTGTTTGTCTTTTTATTAATAGATGACATAAGATGAGCCACGTATGTTGTTTCTTTGGACTCAGTGCACTTCAATGTAATAAGAACCTTGCCATGTATTTGAGGCTGGGAATATTCTGGGGTGAAGTGTCCAAGAGAGTGGGCAGACAGGTGACAAGCACTTTACCCAAGTTTATGCCCAAGTTTAATGCATCCCCGTCACCTCATGGTGATATAAATTCCATTGCAATGTTTCTCCTCAATCAGACACATAAGTATTGCACTTCCACAGTTCAACCTTGGTGCAGTGTTAGGTTCTGTCATTTTTGGAACAATAGTGTGTTTTGCATTGTTCACAATTTTATGCAGGTTACAATGGCATTATGTAAAATAATTTCCAGATTCTCAGACTCAAAAATGTTATACAGGATCTAAAATAAAATGCTTCAACATTTTAAAGTTATTGTGATTTCATTAATAACTAATATGGTAGAGACAGCCATTTCCTAAAGGATCACCATTGCAATTAATCACAGATTAACAATATAGTCAATTGAATGGAAGTCTGGAAAACTTTCTTCAGTTGCTGAAATGCCACATTTACAGAAAACAGCATGGCAGGGAGCTCTGTACCCCATTGATTTCAATGAGAAATTTGGCTCAGCAGCCAAACTAAAGTGTGTTGTGTCGACTGCCAAACTGAAGCTACGTTGGAGTCAGGGAAAATGTTTATTGTTGTTCTTTAACCTTGAGCTCCACTGATAACAATGCAGTAAAGTATGGTTTAATTTCCTGTGATAGAATGTAGCCATGTCATTGCCTGTAGCGTAAAATAGGAATCTTGCAGGGGAAAGAAAATAGTTTCAGTAGTCTGCGAAGAATTGTGAATATTTTATCTCATTCTTTATTAAAATGCCACAAGGACATTAGTCTGAGCATTCATTAATTCGTTCAGTAATTCCACTTTGTGTTGACATTTTTGTAAAATTTAGAACAGCCTGAAAATTGTTACCAATGAAAAATGCATATAACTAATGGTGCCCTAGCATATACTGACAAAATATTTTGCAGGCTGCAATTTTAAGTACACTTGGCAGTTCTTAAGTTTAAATATAACATTCTGACAGTGACAGAGAATGTAGAATCCATACCGCTAAATTTATGTATTAAGTAGTTATTATTCAAGGCTGGGAAGATTGCAAACTGAGATGTTCTTGTCCGTTGTTAAGTCATCTAATCTACTTTTCAAAATCAAACAGCAGCTTTCTAGCCCTTTGGTAAAGTCTTTCTATCAGCTTTTGAGGTGATTCTCTCTATTTGCATATTAAAATATGTCCTGAGAAATTGGCGTTGTGGTTGCTTTTGGCATCTGAGGGAGCACACATTCCAATTTTGGAACTGCACCGACAGGTCATTCTTTACCTTGGCCATCAATCCACTTTTGAAGGGCATTATAGATGGAAAGTGGAATTTAACAATTTTGTTGAATTGCATTTTCAGTCCTTAATGTATGGAACCAGAATACTGGGTTGTGAATCTGCCTGCACGTGTGTCAGCCTCTGACTTTAAGCATTGACAGCTATAAATCACCAGACACATGAAATATCCTTTAAAGTCATTAGACTGTGAAGTGAATACAATTTTGCTAATGATCGTTTAATGGTGTGTTAATTGATTATGTTGACTTTTACCTCACAGTACCATTTTTAGCTGCTGTTGCTGGTTCAAATTGGACAATAATCATAAAAAAAATCTGCAGCAGATTGCTTATTGACTCTGAATGATTATATGAACCACGTAATTTAGAATGCATCGGGGAATTCACAATTTGAGTGATCCATTTGTTTGCCTGAACTGAAAATTCTGCTACACTTCCACACTTGAAGACATTTTATATGGAGACAAAAGGCATAAGTTGTTATGGTTGGTATTTATGGTGTATTTCTTTACAGAGGTTATTATTTTTATTTCCCCCAAAGAATAATTTCATATTTATACCTCCAAATACAGACCAGATACAGCCATTGAAATTATTTTTTTCTTCTGTCTTTCAGACATGATTTCCTAGCACAGAGGCCAGAGAAGTGTCCTAGTTTTAGACTATGTCAGTATGCTTACTTCCTTTACCTGGTTTCCACTAGTGCCTTCCCTGCACTTGCAATTCCGGCCTCTTGCACATTCCAATTTTCATTGCTCTGCCGTTGGCAACCATGCCTTTGGCTGCTTTGGTCCTAATCTCTGCAACTCCCTTTAGAAACTTCTTCTCCTTTCTAAATTCCATTTCCTTTAGGGTGTTCCTCAAAACCTACCTCTTTGAGCAAGCTTTTGATTACTTGTCCTAATATCTCCTTAGGTGGTTGAGCATCAAATTCTGTTTGATAATGCTTCTAAGGGCAGTTTGGAAAAACAGATTCTATAATTGCAAGTTATTGTCCCTAGGACAAGCTATCTACACTACACTTTCCCTTTACTCTATTAGAAAGTGAAACAAGCTTCCATCCATTGCAGGATCTGAACAGCTCAGTAAAGTGTAAATGTGTGACAAGGTCCCACAGTCATACCGTGGGTTGCTGAGGATTGAGGGAGATCCCTATGTCTCCTTTTGGCTGTAGCTACAATATTCAAATCATCACTTAGAGATACCAACAACAGGAAACTTAACCTCCTATTTTTCATCTACACCTCTGGGAACGCAAAGGTCCCAACATCAATAGGAACAAGCTGTCTGAAGGAGAATAAACATAGCTGAGCCACTTGAGATTATCTGTACAACAGGACCTTTTGCTCGATGCTCACATTAATTCCTTAAATGTTGCAATGGAAACTTTCTGGTTTACGGACAGACTCAAAATAAGAGTTAGAGGTTATGGGAGTATCACTAACTCCAAAATTCCCTCCAAGCCACACACTGTCCTAATTTGGAAATATATCACTTTTCCTTCTCTGTTAGTAGATTAAAATCCTTGAATTCCCAACAGTACAATACCACAAGGACTGCAATGGATCAAGAAGGCGGTTTGTCTTAATCTTTTCAAGGCCAGTTAGGGATTAGCAAGAAGTGCCAACCCTCCCAATTGAGTAGGCAATGACTAGTGGCATTATTACTAGAGTATTAATCCAGAGACCTAGGTAATGTTCCTGGGCCTGGGTTCAAATCCTGCAGCGGCAGATGGTGGAATTTGAATTAAATAAAAATCCAGAAATAAGTGTTTAATGAAGACTAGGAAACCGATCTGGTTCACTGATGTCTTTTTGGGAAGAAAATGGCCATCCTTATCTAGTCTGGCCTACGTGTGACTTCAGACCCACAGCAATTCAGGCAATAAATGCTGGTCCAGCAAGTGATGCCCACATCCCATGAGTGAATAAAAACTAATTGCTTTGCTCCTTTAGCTCCTTTGTTTAGAGACACTAACAGCATGGGTTTGATTCCCATACTGGCTATGGGTACCATGAAGGGGTCTCCTACTTAATCTCTTCCCCTCACTTGAGGTGTGGTCACCCTCAGGTTAAACCATCACTGTCACCTCTCTCTCTCTAATCAGAGAACAGCCCAATGATCCAATAGGTCCAAGTCAGCTTTTACACTGCAGAGCAGACTTGAATGACTGTTCCTATTTCTTACTGCCTGCATCACATGGATGAATAAAGTGAGTGCTTTATAGATTGTAGCACAGCACTGTAATTGATTCATTTTGGAGTTCAGAATGTGCAATTATTAAGGTGAGGAAACAGTCTTCGTTTTGAGACCATTGAATAAGTCCATGTTCCATTAAGAGCTTTGTTAACTGTGTGATAAATTTGACTCGTTTCTTCTGCTTATTTTGGAACAATCTTATTGATGTCTGCAGGAATTCTATACTTATGTGCAGGTCAAAACTGGAAACATTAACATTTGGGAGTTTTTCTTAGTTTATTTGCATAGATCAAAGTCCAAACTTGGATTTGAAAAGCAGCATTTTCTGAAGTGTGGAAAGTCATTACAATGGTACAAGTTATTTTTTTGACATTGCTTTCAAATAATTTACTAACCTTAGCAACTCAGTTGTAGTTGCTATCTGTTCATAAAATATAATTTGGATTATAAACGTTAGGATGTCATGCTACCTTCCCACCAAATGTAACCGCTGTGCTGAAGGAAACAGATTTATTTGGTTCCACTAATCCTTTACTGCTTGCCAACGGGTGTGATTATCAAACAGTAGTATGATGTGGCACCTACTATAAGCGTGATTTATATAATGTACCTTCAGGAGTGACTGCTTTATCATCCACTTCACAACATACATTCTGTTGTGAAGTATTTGGTTAAAAGGCCTGTGCCTTTTGAGGACAACACTGAAATAAAAAAAAAAGAGGTTTGTGGTTAGCACTGCAACCTCACAGCACCAGGGGCCCAGGTTCGATTCCACTCGAGGGTAACTGTCTGTGTGGAGTTTGCACATTCTCCCCGTGACTGCATGGGTTTCCTCCAGGTGCTCTGGTTTCCACCCACAGACTAAAGATGTGCAGGTTGGGTGGATTGGCTGTGCTAAATTGCCTGTAGTGTTCAGGGATGTGTATATTTGCTGGGTTACCGGGGGATGGCTCTGGGTGGGATGCTCCGAGGGTCGGTGTGGACTTGTTGGGCTGAAGCGCCTGTTTCCTCACTGTAGTGATTCTATGATCTGCGATGATGAAGCTGACATTGGAAATCCGAAACAAGCTCTGAAGAAGGGTCTCTGGGCCCAAAAATGTTACCTCTGCTTTTTCTCCGCAGATGCTGCCAGACCCGCTGAGCTTCTCCAGCAATATCTGCCTTTTTGAGGGGCTTTGTCAATTAAGTTGTTATACAGAGAAACTCAGGAGGAGAGAATTGTACAGTTATGTTCTCTTTTACATTGCTAAGGTATTCCAAAGCACTCCACAGTGACTAAATTATTTTTGATGTGCAGTTACTGTTGTTAGGTGGACAAATGTAGATGCCAAGTTGTGCACTGAAATGTTCCACCAACATCAATGGGACAAATGAAGAGTTAATCTGTTTTGGTGGTGTTGCTTGAGAAACTTATGTCAGGTAGGAAAGGGAGGGAATTCACCAGCTCTTTATTATGTTATGTTGAGGTTGTACAGGACATCGGTGAGGTCTCTTCTGGAGTACCTTGTCCAGGTGTGGTCGCCCTGTTAGAGGAAGGATGTTATTAAGCTGGAGAGGGCTCAGAAGGGATTTACCAGGATGTTGCCATGAATGGAAGGTTTGAGTTATAAAGAAAGGCTGGATAGGCTGGGACTTTTCTCACTGGGACGTAGGAGGTTGAGAGGTGAATTTACAGAGGTTTAAAAATCATGAGGGGTATAGATAAGATGAATGGCAGGTGTCTTTTCCCTAGGGTGAGGGATTTCAAGGCTGGGACATGTTTTTATGGTGTGAGGAGAAAGATTTTAAAGAAGACATGAGGTGGAGTGGGTTGTGTGTGGCATGAAATTCTAGAGCAAGTGGTGGATATGGGTACAGTTACAACATTTAAAAGATATTTAGGTAAGTGCATGAATAAGAAATGTTTGGAGGGCCATGGGCCAAGCGCAGGCAAATGGATTAGTTTAATTTTGGATTATGGTCGGCCTGGTCGGACCGAAGGGTCTGTTTCCTTTCTGCATGACTCTATGCCGTTAATACCTTAGCTAATGTCTAATAAGTGAACAGCCAGAAAGAAGTTTACTATAATGCCTCAAACAATAGGTTGCACCTCTGATAATGCATCATTCTCTTGTTACTGCCTTGATAACACACTTTAGGTGCCTGTAATGAAGCTTAAACCTATATCTTTCTGAGTAAGCTTGTGACATTGTACATGTATCAAATTGCGATGATGTGATGCTGAGCCTGAATATGTACTGGTTCATGAAAGGAGTGAGCTGTGAAGCCTATTATCTGAATGCCACATTGTTTTCTTTTGTGTACATGTGTTCCAGGGATGGGTGGAGTGTTTCTTTCAGAGTCGGCTAGAGGCTGGACTTTAAATAAAGGGGAAAACCAGTGTATGAGTGTTGCATTTTTCTTACCTCTCTGGAGAAGATAATTGTATGTGTGATGTTATCATTTCATAAAAAAACAGTGAATCTTATTGAAATATGATAATGTTGGCTTATCTCTCTGGCTATCTTTCCATACCAATTGTATAATCATCATTGCAATACTGCGTTCCGCTGCACGAATCTACATGCAAAGCCAGTTGATTGCTAAGTCTGACTTAGCTACAAGCTTTAACAATGTTTGGAAAAAACACAATGATTTTTCATGCTGGTATGAACGTAGAATCCATCATTTATAAGTGCCTGAACAGTTTAAGTTGCGATTACTATTTTCATTCTGGCGTGAAATTGTTAGCCACTGATCTTAAACTTGAACCTACTCTCTCGTTCCTGTGGAATAACTGCTTGGTTACAAGTACTTCCAGAATCCTGGCAGAACATGATTTACAGCACACAAAACACCATTTTAGATCTTCTCAATGTGGTGTTCAGGAATCAGATTGCATGGAGCACACTCTCAGACTCTGTGTCTGATTAGACACTGTCAAGTCATTTTGCGAACATGCAACCAGAACTTGAGAGCTGTTGACCATTCCTTGTTTCCTTTATCCTTTTCTTTCAGCCCGTCTGCATTTCCAAATCTTTATTTTACATGTTGTACATCAGTTAATTCTGATTTATACTCCGTGCTTTGAACTCTATGTGCCCTCAGTCTGATTGGTTGAAGAGTCTCATAGTTGCTTCTCTGTATTTGTTGAGCGATCTCTGCACTTGAATGAGGTCCAAATTATTAGAAACAAGAGTCTGAGGCAATTGGCAAGAATCATTCCTTTGCTGACAAGACATCTGACTACAGTTCAAAAATACTTCAATGGTTGTAAAGCACGTTGATGTTCTGAGTTATGATGCATTAAAGCAAATCTTCATTTATTCTCTATGTGGGGCCCCAATATTCACATTTAAACAGTCTGCCACCTCACACAGGGGGACACCCGGTACTAAGCCCTGCAGAAGTTAGGGTCGTTTGCTCTGTCAGTGGAAAAAGCACACTAATTTGATTCCACTAAAACTTCAGTCTGCTATCACTTCTGTTTCCAGTGAGCAATTATCCTCCAAATCACAGCAAGTGCTCACTACCAAACCATAGCTGGTACTATTTACAACACGAAGCCCTGCTCATTAATGATGAACAAGTTTCCGCAATTGTTTGAAGTTAAAGTCTTTATACACATAATCTTTATGAAGCTACTGGAAAAATCCACATGCTTTAAAATTTTTGCAAAGTG
This sequence comes from Stegostoma tigrinum, assembly GCF_030684315.1. NCBI lineage: Eukaryota > Metazoa > Chordata > Chondrichthyes > Orectolobiformes > Stegostomatidae > Stegostoma > Stegostoma tigrinum. The sequence goes on along the minus strand of NC_081386.1, from coordinate 22,041,976 downwards.
CAACATTAATCTAATTTTGCTTTACCAGAAATACAGACGCAGATCACAATTAATTCATTTCATAAGCTCTGTTCTATATTTTCCCTCAGTCTCTCTCACATGACCTTCATTATTTAATACAATTTTAAAAACATCTTCCTTTCACATTGGAAAATATAAATCTCAGAACACTCATAACCAGCCTTTTGCAATTTTTCCTCGTGGGCTAATTGGCTCCTGCAGATTAAAGTTTAAAAAAAATGCAATGTAAGATCATACCTAGTAAAAAAGAATGCTTTCTTCTGCATAAAAGTCTGAAAATGAAACGCTATAAAATAATAGAATATTAAAGAAAGAGTTACTTTTTTCTAAAACAGTTTCATTTTATTTAATTCTGAGGAAGGGTCACCGGACCCGAAATGTTAATTCTGTTTTCTCCTTCACAGATGCTGCCAGACCTGCTGAGCTTTTCCAGTAACTTTGCTTTTGCTTGTGATTTAAAGCAGTCGCAGTTCTTTTGGTTTTCATTTTATTTAATCCTCTCCTGAGGAGGCTGTGCAGCTCCATGTGTGCCTGATATCTGCTGGCACATCACCCAAGTTTGTATTCTTCAGTGATGGTGGCTGTGGCATCAGTGAGGCCCCAATCCTGTGTATATCCAGTGTCCAAACAGATTCGTGGGTTCAAAATTAGCTGTTCAATTGAGAAATCAGAAGAGATATCCTGATGGTAAGATCAGATCTATGTTCAGGTGAGTGAACATAGGGGCTGCTAAGAGGGTTCTGGACATAGGGAATGATAAGAGAGAAAATCTTCAGTAAACCAGCAGACTCCGGTTCCAGTTTAATGTGACCTGATATCACTATGACATAGCTCCTCATGCCCACATTGTCAGTAGCCATTCTGAGAGTAAGGGATAGTTAACTCTTTACTTCACAATCCCTTCCTCTTTTACTTCCTCTCCTGTTTAATCCTGGAAGCAGAATGCTGAGAATGGAGTTCCTCCAGGGCCAGTTGTGCTCCAGACTAGATAACCCAGAATGGGCTTCTTAGACTGAGGTGTATTTTTTGGAAGTGAAAACTGAAAAATCAAAGATTAGGTCAATGTTTTAGGGTGCAGAGAGTTTACCATGTGTCGAAAGGAGCACTTTGTTGCACTCGAGGTTTTTTTGTTTACAAAAGAGTAAGTGACCTTTGGAAAAGCAGAGCTGTTTTGAAAGAGGTAAGATCGATTTGTTACTTTTGCAAAACAAACTGCAGGATGGGCCTTTGGGTTGTAGGCTGCCTAGCAACTGCTTTTGGACTGTTAGTTTCTGTTTTGCCACAGACTGGGGTATGGCTGAGTTGCAAAGAGATATCCAACACACACACACACACATCGGACACAAGTCTCTCTCCTGGGAAAGAAAAGCAGTACAGATGTGGGACCTTTTGCAAGGGAGTAATGGTATATTTCTCCCACTCCATCTCTCAAAAGACGATGTTCAATGACACTGAACACTGAACCATTAACTCAATAAAATTCCCACACAGGGGATCTTCTATCACCCTATGGCCAACAGCATCCTGATCTTGTCAATGGAAATCGAAGGAACTGTGAGAAAGACACCCCATCCCACCCTCATGGGTTGGACTCTTGATCCAAGATTTTCTTTGTATCATACTTTTCCCACCCATAAATAACTCATCCTATCTATCTGTGAATATGTTGATGCTTGGGTTTGAAGGGGATGTAGTTTAAGTTTGCACAGAAATTATTAATAACTATTTCGCCACCTGTTAAGGACTAGGTTAGATTAAAATAATTATGTTTATTGATGAAACCTCTCGGGAGTATCCCTTTTTGTCCCAGTAAAAGCAATAGTAAAGTCATTTAATTACCTTGGAGATTCATTTGGACATTTGCACTTTTGGGATGTCTTGTGGGGTGGAGGAGATTGATTCTCAGTGCACACCTCCTATTAGAGTGGGACTGAAAAACGATGACACTTCCTACCTCACTGACCAGAACAACCTTGAGAAGCCTCAGATCTCTAAAGGAAAACATTATGGAAAAGGAAATGGGCAGTGCCAATTCATAATGAGTTAAACACAGACTTCAAGTTGCTGTTTTGACGGCAATATAAGGAAGATAAATTGAGCGCCCACACCTAAAGCTCAGCAGTGTCAAAATTTTGTGTACATGTATATAATTCATTTAGGCCTGTCAGAAGTGCATGTATATTGTTATATTTTCAGAGCATCCATCTCAGAGGTTGACTGATAATTTGGAATGGTTTATGCTAAATAGCAACAAGACATGCATTCTAAATAAATGGATTGTACTGCATTCTCACAACTATTTGTTCAGCAGATCTTTGTTCAGCATGATCGCTCTGAAAGGAAGGGAGTATAAGACAGTATGAAGTCTCAGTTATCTGATTCTTTTTACCTACTTTGGGCAGAATAGGAAAATGATGTACAGACTCACCCATCTTGCAAGTGTGTCCTATCGATCTGATGTAAATAAATTTTGAAAGCTCACTCTTTTTAATCTCAATTCCACACTGACTACTGGCAGTACATCACTGTCACTCGACTTTCTCATTTGAGTTATTTAATCTTATTTTAATCAAATATTTTTGAATCTTGGCAGTCAGACAGATAGGCTGGTGTCACACGAAGCTTGACAAATAGTACTGCAGGATCATCAGCTCTGAATAGGGGTGGGAAGAGCAGAAAGCAGGAGAGAAGGCTGCCCCCCTGTAGGAAAATAGCTATTTTTACAAATTAGGATGGAATGGGTGCACTAGATCATAATCAGAACTTGGTGTTTCAAATCAACCACAACGCAGAGTCCCTGAAATTCTCTTCTTCATTCATAAATCTCTTCAAGATTTCATCCTGTATCAGCGATCGGCTTCATCCTGTAGTCTCGCTTTACTGACTCTGCCCTACTGTACATTTCTTATTCCTCTATGCTGCATCTCTCCATCAGTGTCAGAAGACATCAGCCATCATAGCTTTCCACTCTGTAATTTCCTTCCAACAGGCTTGATATGACAAGCTTCAGTGTTGCACTGTTGAGCTGTATCACCTTGCTCTGAAACTAAATGAAGGTGCTAAAGGAATAATTTCAGAGACATGGTATGTGCAGCTGTAAAGCCTTAGATGGGGGAGGTAGATTGCAGGTGGATCTAGTTGCACTGGGGAATGGATTAAGGTCTGGCAGATATCTTTTTGTTGTAAGACAATGCATGGTAATGCACTAGTGCGGAGTTGAGAACTGAAAGTGACTGAGAGGGAGAAGGACCATTGGATTACAATGTGAGAATCAAAGAACAAAGAAAATTACAGCACAGGAACAAGCCCCTTGGCCCTCCAAGCCTGCGCCGATCGAGATCCTTTGTCTTAAAACCTGTCATCTATTTTCTAAGGGTCTGAGATAAAATGTGAGGCTGGATGAACACAGCAGGCCAAGATGCTGCTTGGCCTGCTGTGTTCATCCAGCCTCACATTTTATCTTGGAATTCTCCAGCATCTGCAGTTCCCATTATCTCTGATCTATTTTCTAAGGGTCTGTATCCCTTTGCTCCCCGCCCATTCATGTACTTGTCCAGATACATCTTAAAAGACACTAACATGTCTGCATCTACCACCTCCACTGGCAACACGTTCCAGGCACCCACCACCCTCTGCGTAAACAACTTTCCACGCATATCTCCCATAAGGGGGCAGCACGATGGCTCAGTGGTTAGCACTGCAGCCTCACAGCACTAGGGACCCGGGTTCAATTCCAGCCTCGGGCAACAGTCTGTGTGGAGTTTGCACATTCTCCCCCTTTCTGCGTGGGTTTCTTCCGGGTGCTCCAGTTTCCTCCCACAGTCAAAAAATGTGCAGGCTGGGTGGATTGGCCATGCTAAATTGCCCGTAGTATTCAGGGGTGTTGGGTTCTAGGGGAATGGGCCTGGGTGGGATGCTTCAAGGAGTAGTGTGGACTTGTTGGGCCAAAGGGCCTGTTTCTACACTGTAGGGAATCTAATCTCATCTAAACTTTCCTCCTCTCACTTTGAACTCATGACCCCTAGTAATTGAGTCCCCCATTCTGGGAAACAGTTGCTATCCACCTTGTCTATACCCCTCATGATTTTTTCGACCTCAATTAGGTTCCCCCCTCAATCTCTGCCTTTCTAATGAAAATAATCCTAATCTACTCGACCTTTCTTCACTGCTAGCACCCTTCATACCAGGCAATATCCTGGTGAACCTCCTCTGCACCCTCTCCAAAGCATCCACATCCTTTTGGTAATGTGGCGACCAGAACTGCACACAGTACTCCTAATGTGGCCGAACCATTGAATGTCATTGACCATTGACATGAGGCTACTGTGAAAACAAACAAGCTATGCCAGGTTAAATGAATACAAATTAAACATTGTCTTTACACAAGACTCTTGCCAGGTCACAAGTAGAATTTTTAATCTTTAGTCCCATAGGCTTTGGCGTGGTGCATTGTGAACTGAGATGGGCATTCACCCACTGCCCCAGGAAACGACAAAGTCCAGGGCAAACAATCAAAGCTGAGGTAGATGGCGAGATTGGAAGAGACTCAATTTTTTCCAAAGGGGAAGGATTAAGCTTTCACAATGGAGCCAAAAAAGAGCACACTGCCTCCTACTGGCACCATGAGGAAAGCCAAACGTAAGATGGCTGCTGGAGCTTCCGCAAGCCACACATCCTCCTGATATTTGGCTTAACCTGGTGAGAAAACAACTGCAGCTTCCCAGCACTCTGGGAAAATTCCCAGCATGCAAATGGTCCCATCAGCTCCGCAAAATCAGTGCAGCATGTTCAAAATGCAGAGCTGTAATTTCCTCGTCACTTTCTGAAGTAAGTAACCTTAAAGGTCATTTTAATTCACTCCCCTGTTTCAGGGAGTATCAGTCATGAGGAGTAGCTGAGAAAACAGGGTTCATTTTACAGTGGGCAAAAGTGAGGACTTCAAGGAGATACAATTGACATTTCCTAAAAAGATGGAAATATTAGATTGATTGAAATAGATAGGCAATTTTGAGTTAGTGAAGCCAAAGGCCATTAGGAAAATAAGTGTAATTTACCAAACTATGGAACTATGCACTCGAGGATGTACTTTTTTATAGAGTCATTGAAGTGTGGAATAAGTTGCTGGCATATGGAATGGTTGCAGATTCATTGAAAGCATTAAATGCCTACTGTCTCATTTATCTTTCTCTTCTGAAAGTATTGTGCTCCTTTGCTTACAGAGACTGAAGCAAACATTAGACTTGCAAATGTGTTGTCAGTCTCAGAATGAAATGTTTGGAGCACACTTAAAATGAGGGGTTTCAGCAACGCGGCCTCTTTATGTTCATTTATGCACGTTTGCAACTTAAAAAGATATCAACAGTGAAAACCCATTAAATTGTCAAATTGTTGTTTCTCACATTGAAACCATGACAAATTCTTTGTTGCATAGTTGCTTACAAATGGACCCACAAATACAACCCATGAGTCGTCACCTCAGCACTTTTATGTCTGTCTCAGGTTGTATTAATAATGCACTGTGCGTGGCTACAGAGAAACCAATTACTGTTATTGACTATTGGAACTTGCATTTACCTCACAGCTACCTGTGACATTACGGTAAATGAGGGTGTTCTGGCATCTCTGGAAGGTCTAGAATCACTGGCAGGGATGATTTTTCTCTGGTGGATTGAGCGCACAAACTTTTCCAATCAGCCAGGAATGCAGTTTGTTGTTGTTTTTTGGTCTGTAAGGGCCTTCCCATTTCACCAGGAAAGGTCCAGTGGATGGAAATTACTATTGTTACTCGAGTTTTAGATAACTGCGTGTGCTATAGCTTATTTTATGCAAAATAAACAGGGCAGCTTCCACAGCCAATGGCAACCCAGAGTATTATTAGTTCTGTTATTTGATTGATACTGCTATTAACTACAATCTCAGAGGTATTTTAAATGCATAAGATTAGCATCCTCATTCTGGAATTGCTTTAAGGGTAGGCAAGGCACAGGAAGATGTAACACTTATCATACCATAAGGAACAACAGATATTGCAGAAAATGAGCAGAACTGAATAACTACAGTAACGAGTGGTAAAGCTATTGTAGCACCATGTATTCCCAAGGCCACAGTCCACAGGCTGATGGGTAAGGAAGTCATTTTATATGAATCCCAATTAAATTTTAAATGGAAGCTGGGTAGCAAGAAATTGACAACTCCTCTCCTAGAAAGGTTTTAAAGTAATACATTCAACTAAAACCTGAACCAAAGTTCCCACCAGTTATTTTTTTTTTCTCTGCCGTATATTAGTTAATTGCATAACGGCAGATAATAAATATGATGTTAAAAAAGCTAGTGCTTGAAATCTGAAGAAAGAACGATGCACGCCAATTGGAAGAGGCTGTCTTCCCCTGACTTGATGTAAATAATGCCAGAGAGATACTGATGGAAGTGCTGACACGTTATGAAAATCGAGAAAGAGAATTCCATAAGTGACATTGTCCAGGACTTGACATTTCAGGGGTACTTAGAGTGGAGATTAGAGGTGTGGAAAGTTTTTCCTCTTTAATAGTGTAAGCCTGCCTCCAGCAAGATGTTTTATTTCTTGTAACAATGCTTGTATTTTCTCCCATGACAAAACAACAGGGTGTAGCGACCATGGCATTAAAGAATCCAAGTGACATTTACTACAATTAACTATTATATACAAATATTACATTCCTGAGGCATATAGTGTCTGGGGTAACATTAAACTCTTAGATTACAAGAGGGAAGTATGTTTCCAGTAGAGTGTAATGCTTCAGGTATTCTGAGGTAAGTTGGACTACAAGACTTTTATATCTTCAGGTACATACTATGATATGACAAGCATGTCTGTTACAGGTATACTGATGTACCAACCACGAGGCACAATACGCCCAACCCTTCCTTTTCAAAGTTAAAATCTTACCCCAGATAGATATACATGGTTGGACATAAGTATGTGTTGGCAATTCAATAATTATAAGTAAAGGTAAAACAACATTTACAAGACTAATAGTTCAATTTTTAACTTCTTTGGAGATTGGCAACTCATCCTGATGTTGTGACCATATACCTGTGTCTACAAAGACACACTGTTTCACAACTTGCTCATCAAACTGCATCTTGTTTTCACTGATTGTCAGATAACTCTTCCTCTTTCTTTCATTGGATTGGTTGGTATCTTGTACGTTGGCCTGAGCCGACTTCTTCTCCTTTATAATGTCGCACAATGATAGGAATGTTTTCATATGATCTGGGCCAGTTGCACATTTTGAAATCACTTGCCTTTATTCCAATGTATGTACTTCTAACCTGCATTCT